>NW_013666350.1:161506-220284 GCF_000517525.1 Limulus polyphemus | reverse complement strand
TATGCTTTCACCCCCTCTTACCTTTCTGGACACATTAATGTTTTTCAACGACTCTAGATTTCGACAATTTTCTGACGTGAACGCACCTGGATATGGAGTGTATCTTTTTAGGAACTTTTATTGAACTGCCTAGAAACTATGATAAACTGGTGGTATTTCTTTTATGACGTGGGTAAAATTTGGGCAGCTAGACGATCTTAACTGGTGGTATGTTAAGGGGACGGTTGCCGATGCCTGATAGATCATAAGCTGTAAGCAAGAATTTCTACTTGTCTACTACACCAGTGATCAGTTTGCCAGGTAAGATTGTCTTTATGCAAGCTGGGGTTTATGGTCATTCAGACAGAGTTCCAAAGTGTTAGCAGGAAGATCAAGCCATCACCAATCTTCCCGTAACTATGTAGTTATTGAATATCCACCCTATTGAGTGCGTATAGTCCATCTCTGATCATTTCCTGTGAAAGAGTTCCAAACAACAATCAACTTCTACGGAAATCATCAAATTTCTTCGCCAGGAGTGGAGTGCAGTCCCACAGTTCCAGATTTAGGATATCACAAATGCCATGTAAAACCGCTTTTTTTTGCTTTGCATACTACAAAGGGTATCGAAACCCGGTTTCTAGTTGTATAAGTCCGCAGACATACCACTGTGCCACTGAAGGGCTACATAGATTAACTTACTAATATAAACACCATATTTAGGAAATCACGCACTAGTCAGTTGCCAATCAATAAACATTTTTGTAATTGTGATGAAAGATATATAAAGCTTCACGATTCTAATTTCCAAGTTTTTCTCCTTTTAGATTTTGTGTCGAAAAATTAAGGAGACATACTTATGTAAAGGTATTTTATTCATCGCTTTTTTATTTAATGAATTGCAGTTCATAGCTGGATACAGAATATCCTAGAAGGTGATTGTTTACATTTTGCAAAAATTACATAAATGAAGTCTTTTTCTGGAGACACCGTGCCTATATTTTGTTCAGCGTCTGTACGCTGTATAGGAAGTTTTAAATATTCCTCTAAATACTTTTTGGCTATTTTTTGAGCTTATTCAATTAAAGTCTTTTAAAAAAAATCCATGAAATGGTAACTGTCTATTTATTTTTTTTTGTTATTAAGGATTTTATTTTATGAAACGTCATCAACATTTTGTCTATAGCATAATATTATGTCCATTTGTTGCGCTAACATCTTATACCAAGAAAAACTAATGATGATAAGCGACCTACTTAATTCATAACAAGTTTAAAAATATTTATTTCTTATTTTCTTTTCGTCATTAAAATGTGAATTTCGGCGAAGATGATGCTGAGGTCTAATTTATTTATTAATTCGCTATATACTTCCACTGCAGTAGACTAGTTTCGTCGAATTCACCGTTCATCAGAACAAAGCAAATAAATAAAGTAGGCCTCATATAGGGGTGGAATGTAAACAGTTTGTTTGGTTTAAATGTATATAAATATATACCGGTAACTTTTACTGTGACGAATGATTCAATTTCCCATAGTTTAATTTGAAAACAAATATTTTCAATATTTATACAATTTTTAAGCATTGCAGCACCATTAGTTGCGCGTGTTTTATACATAAAAAAAAAAAGAATTTGGATAATTCGTAATGGAGAAGCAGCTTTGCCCTTTCTAAAGTGGCCCGGCATGGCCAGGTGGTTAGGGCGGGTTTGAATCCCCGTCACACCGAATATATTTGCCCTTTCAGCCGTGAGGGCGTTATAATGTGACAGTCGGTCAATACCACTATTCGTGGGTAAAATAGTAGCCCAAGAGTTGGCGGTTGGTGCTGAATACCTATTTCCCTCTAAGTCTTACACTGTTAAATTAGGGACGGCTAGTGCAGAATGCCCTCGTGTAGCTTTGCGCGAAATTCATAACAAACAAACAATCCCTTTCTAAAGTCGTTTTTAATCAACTCTCCAGAACTGGAGATTTGTTTGTGTTGCCCCAAAGAGACTAAACAGACACCATGTCATTTATTTTGACTACTTGTAAAGTCAGTTGGTTCGTTTTCTAATGCAAAGCCATACCATGTGTTACTGTGCTCTGTCCTCCACAAGGAACTGAACTTCGGATAGTGGTGTCTAAGTCCGTAAACTTACCGCTGACACGCTGGAGTACTTTGTTCTCAGTTCAGGAAGTGTTTTTAACACAAACAACTGCAAATCACTAACTAATAACTTTTTCTGTCTATCTGTATGTTTGTTGTTAAGCGCAAAGCTTCACAATGGGTTATTTTTGTTCTGTTCAACGTGGGTATCGAAACGTGAGCCCTAAGTCTTACCACTGAGCCACAACGGGGGTGTCGAAACGTGGGCCCAAAGTCTTATCACTGAGCCACAACGTGGGCATCGAAACGTGGGCCGTAAGTCTTACCACTGAGCCATAACGTGGGCATCGAAACGTGGGCCCTAAGTCTTACCACTGAGCCACAACGTGGGTATCGAAACGTGTGCCCTAAGGCTTACCACTGAGCCACAACGTGGCTAGCCGTATTTAGTCCCGTTATTTTATGAATGTGATAGTTTAATCAATGAAACTCGAGGGTTATGTTCGTGTAACTGATAGGAAAAGCTTTTAGTATCTTTTATTTCATTTTAAATGGGAGAGGGTGATTAACAACGCATTTATAGATTAATTTTATTATCCAGTATTGCTTGTTTACGTAACTTTACACTAAAACACACAATCTGTCTATCACTGGGAATTGAACCCCGGATCTTTGCTTTTTAAATTCGTGAAATAGCTTCTGACACACTGGGAGACATTAACTAGTGAAACATGAATTAGCATGCCAATTTATGAAATTATATTTATCGTGAACTAACTTTAAGAAATAATATTAAAGAAGTAAGTTTCAAGCACTAAAACTATGATTAGTCAATCAGTTTACTCAGCAATACACATTTTTGAAATTATTGATAATACGAAAACTCAGTAATTTATTCCTGAATTTTAATACGCTTACTGAGTTGTTGGTTGTTACTGTTTTAGCATACATAATAGATCTACGAAGTCAATACATAAATATTTTTGTAACCGTGATTTCAACTTTCGTTTCAACCCAAATGTAATTTACTCGTTTACCTAATGAAGTAATTCTGTTTGTGTCTTAAGCCGAAAGATCATGTTTTCTCTTCTTGCTCAATATGACTGATTTTGTAAGGATTTTCCCATCACATTTCTTATTCTGTGTACTAAATTCATCTTAAGATTTCCTCAAACTTTCAATGTTTAGTAAGCAAATACACAAATGAAATAAATAATTAGGAAACAGTTTTCAAAAAGCAATATTTTTAGAAATACTGTTTTATAAGGTAGATACATGAATTGACTAGCACGTATATCTGATATATATTAGCTCAAGTGTCTTTATTCTCTTTGAATAAGGTAAATTAATTGTTTTTTTCAAAAGTTAATGATCTCTCCCATAAATCATGAATATTTTGGGCATGTTCTATGGTTTAAAGATGTAGAAGGTTTTTAATTCTATATTACTAATATTTACTCAGTTATTTCACTTTGTATATTATGATTACCTTTTATCGTCTACTATAGGACATGCTATAATCATTTAGATGTACAAATGTAGGCTGTTTTTATTGTTTTCTGATTTTGAAAAACGTAGCGCAAATACACCAATATAGGAACGTAACAGAAGCGATTATTTTGTGAAAGTAAAACTCTTTACAAAGGAAGTAATTGAAATAAAATGTTGATTAATTTTTTAAGCTAAATGTCTATTTGATAAAAAACAAAAACTAATGGAATTCATGAAATGAAGACGAAATAAAAAAACAAAAAACCTAAATTTATGTATCCTAGTACGACCCTCATAATAATAAAATATCACTAACTCTCCCTGTAATAATGACCTATTTTTTATTCACTCTTGTTATTTCCTTTCCTTCGCTTTCCTTCTCAGCACTGGAGATCCTGCCAATGGGTAAGTAAGCTTTCGATCTGTGATTCTCGTGCACTTAAAATAATATTTTATTGTTAAAAATAGATAAAGTAGTTTGTGTCCATACGGGGGCGCGCGTGTAGATGAAATTTATAGTCTCTGGTTTTTAGAGGTTGGCATATTCAAACATTAAATATTGTTAATCACCATGTGCATATATGCGCTTTTATGATGTTACAACGAAACACAAAAGTCCTAGTACTTCTTTTCAATTTAATTTAACTATAGTATTGCGTTGGGCTTGAATACAGTTCACGATTTTGTATGCTCTAAAAAATTAAGCTAGTAATGATCTATACAACATCTTTATGTAGTATTATATTCTTGATAATATTTTCCTATTCAAACTTACACAGATTATATACATTTGAAACTTAGTAATTATTATTACTTTATCTTTCCTGTATTTATCCTAGAACTACGTTTCTGCTGTTAATCTACTTTCGTTTCAGGTTTAGTCTTGATAAAAAATGCTTAAAGTAGTCTGTAAAATTGCTGAGTTTGAACTTCATAAAAGATAATTTTGTGAGGGCGTTTTATGAAGATTTCAGCAGATGTAATAACCAAAACGTAACTTCACAATATTTACAATTAAGTCAGATCAAATAAAAAACGATAAAGCGATTGGAGGTAAATAAATAAACCATATTCTATATAAGTAATCACAGATAATCGATACTTTAACTACCTATCTAAAAGAAATTTAACACTAAGAAGTTGAAATAAGCGTCTCAACATGATTTAGAGACATATGAGCTCAAGTAAGCTTTTCTTTTTACGCATGTAGCTATTACATTCTGTCTTACCTGGAAATATTGCAAATGCTTGATTCTCCTGTATGGCACTAATATATTTTACCTTATTTGTAACAGCTTTATGATATATTTAATTATAGATTTTTTTGTATTTATGTTATTGCCTATTCTCATTATTAAACTGTAGTGCTAAATGTTTGTATAATTTAGTTTAATGTGATACTCAGACACTAACAGATTGCATTCTATTTCGATTTTCAGGAAAGTATTTCTTTAAACTTTATCTTCCATTTAAAAGCAAGAAATGTTTTTGCTACAGCGTAAAGTGTGTAGTGTAAGAATATACCTCAGATATTATATGCTTTTATATGACCAGAATATGTGTCTTTGAAATTGTTCAGAACATTTTAGCTGTAACTATAAGACTTTAGCGTATAGAAAAATACATATTCCTAGAAATGTGGTAAAATACATCTTAGTCTTTTCATTAAAGAAAAAATTACATATGCATATTTTCAATTATTCATAAGTTACATTCCCACTCATTCACGAAGAAGACCTCTGTATAACTTTTGTTGATGAAACAGTAAATTTTGCAATGAGTACGTGACTGTAAATATTTTTGTAAGCTATATTTTTAACGTTTTAATTTAGTTGTTTACTAGAGGAAACTGCTAACACGTTGCTGACGCTAGATTTAGAAAGTTTATAAAAGTAGTTCTAGAATACGTAGAATGTTTATGATAGTAATCAAGAGAATCTGCTAGATGTCTAGAAACAAGGATGCGTTATAAATACGAGAATCAGTGAAACATTGAGTTAGTTTTCGGTTCGTTCAGTGATTCAGGACTTAGTGAAATATTCAGATCAGCGTTAGTTATCGCGTGTATTTAGTTACTCGGTCGATTAGCCGTGAAATTGTACAACTTGTAAGTAAGTTGATTTATACCTTAGTCGTAGTAGTACTATCAAGACACACTGTAGTCATGCAGCCAAAACAACCTGCTGCAGGATACACTGTGTGTTATTAACAGGAGTGATAAGTTTTAGCGATTTTTCACCTTCTGTACCTTGGACTTTGGTAATCCAAACTATCGGATATTTTCAGTTGATGTTCTCTACTGGGCTCTTACTTCACATACAAATTTCAAGGCAATCCATTAAGAAATATCTGAGATGTAACAATTTTGATTGAGTTTCTTCCTATTTTTTCCTCGCACCAAAACAACAGAAACTATATTTGATAGAAAAACATACTTAACTTATATGGATTTTTGTCAAACTTGGTACACTGATAGATCTTTACAACCTACAATATAAGCCACATGTGAAAAGCTATTTAACACAAACTGCTCAAAAACTGCAAAAAGTCATTTGAGCTTGCGGTCTAACATTTTTACTACAGCTTCACCTAAGAGTAAAAGTGGGCCATTTTTAATTTTTGTCATTCGAATTAAAGACGGCTGAATTAAAGCAGCAAAACTATAAGGTAAATGGACGTGCATATACATGAGTATTGGTTAGGCCAAGTAAACTAGATTAGCAGTTTCAAGCTTAAATTTTCAAAAGAATTATACGGATGGATGATTATTATTGATTGTTAACTTTTTAGTACAGATTTACTAAATTTTATGAACTTATTCTAATTAAAGAGCGTTTAGCATCAAGAGATATTAACTTAAGCAATTAGCTTAAATAATGATGCTTGATACAGCTGTACCGATGGCATGGGGGTGAGGACAAGAAACTGTTAATCTAACTTCCATAGCGTTACTATAAAGGAAGCTATTAACAGTGTTTTAGAGAGGAAAACTATCACCATATATTTTAAGAAGAATCTGGTTGATTCTGTAAAATATAAGTCTGTTCCGAATAATAGGGTGGTGATCCTAAAGCTAATGTTGGCTACTATCGAGTGTCACTTTCTTACTTGCTTTGGTTTGTTGATGTGTATTGTCATGATATCTAATGAAAACCATCTTAGGTGTGACTAAGTCGCTCACTCAATCTTTTTTGGCCACACCTTTTTTCACACCTAAAGTGTTTTTGATTAGATTACGAGTAAATTTATGTTGAAAGTGGAAATATTATTTGTGAACTAAGGCCTGCAACTTCAAACAAGTGCTATTATCCTGTAGTAAACGTTAAGAAGAAAACAATTAATTTGTTATCGCCATCAAATTATTTAAAAGAATCCGCTGAATGATAGAAGTGGTAGAACGCGTTATAACATCATAAAGGACTGTTAGATATAAAAAGTCCAGTTAACGTCAATACCTTATCTGAATCTAATAGAATATTCCGAACGATAGACGTGATAAAACACGTTGCCACATGGTAATGGACAGTTAAATTTAACAAAATTCAGTTAATGTCAATACCTTATGTAAATCTTAAAAAATCCGCTGAACGATAGACGTGATAAAACACGTTGCCACATGGTAATGGACAGTTAAATTTAACAAAATTCAGTTAATGTCAATACCTTATGTAAATCTTAAAAAATCCGCTGAACGATAGAAGTGATAGAACACGTTACAACAACATTGTTAAATATATATAAAAGATCCAGTTAACTTCGGTAACTTATGTGAAATGCACATCAACTTCATGTAAAGAAGAAAACTTTATATTTGCATTTTTAAGAGGTTAAATTTTGTATTATAAAATATGTCTTTGCACGTTTTAAAGGTGTCATTTCACCTACTCTTCCCTTTTCAAAATCTTTTTGGCAGGTTAGAAATAAAAAGGTGTAAAACCCGCTTCTTTGCTCAAACTGCCAAAACGAAAGTTTGTCATTTTTTCACTAAATGTCCTATAATTCTTCGACTCTACGACTTTTGGCAATCAACCATGTGCCCATAATACTATCACATTGGCAGTCAATTATCCACACGCGTTTCGTCTAGAATTTATTACGTGAAAAAAACGTCGAACTTGTTCATATAATTGACGAAGTTGCCTGTCGCTCTCACCACTAAACTGAATGTGGATTCTCCCTCAATAGCACCAGAGATAATTCAACCAGACAGAGTGATTGTTATGTTAAAAAAAACAAATAAATTCCTGTACACTCAGTTTATATGAACCAGGAAAGAGTCATTACCCTTTCTCATGACTTTTAAGTTCCCCAATTAAATATAAACACGTCCACCCTTTGAGTATTGACTGCTTCAGTAATTGCTTTAATCTTAAATTCGCAAGAACAATATGTATGATTTTCACATTAACATTTGAAACCGTGACATGAGTGCTATTGATTTTCAGAGACGTGGGAAGCAACTATATAACCTAAATGATGTTTCTTTTATTTGTTAACTCTATGTCGTAGAACCCACTGAGGGATGAGAGGATTCCCGGAGAAGACAAAAAATGTTTACAAACTAGCTTTGCGATTAGTTTTTTAAAAAGTTACTTTACTTCTTGAAACTTGATTATCATAATTAAAATTTTAATTCTGTAGGCGAGAAAAACTTTTCAATGATATTAATTTATACCAATGAAAAGTATTTCTCGCTAGTTACTGTTTACTTGTGTCAATTCTTTTAAAATATTAAATGATGACTGTTTTGATCTTTGCTCCACCATACGACGGCAATTTATAAAATTATTGCTAGTTAAAAATTAGCAAAAAAAATTACTTTGGAGAAATTACTTTTCTTATTTAGATGCTTTTTTTCATACCCTTAACGAAGTTTTAGAATTGTCATAACGGGTATACGAATATACCAAATATAAAAAAAAAGTCAAAAATTTAGTCATTATAATTCATTATTGCAAGTGTCCCTAGTAAGCCACTGTATTCCTTGAGGCTATTATACTTCGTTATTTTTCCACTGGTGAGATCAAAAGTGACTTGGGTTGTGCACACGCACTATAAGGGATGACATTATGGATTATTGGTTATAATGCTTGCTCTTTCAGTCTGGAACAAAATGATAAAATGATACCTACAAAGTATTTTTAAGTTTGTAATATAAGTGCTGTTCATTTGTCATGTACACATGCCACTTTGTTTGTTTTTGATATGAATAAAAACTGTCCAGTCTTTTTCTTTCTTCATCTTACTCAAAATCACAACTCAAGTGAATTCCGTGATATAAATTTGCTTCATCTTCTTTCTTTCAGGGAAGGGGTAGAAAAATGTGAGATGTGGTCGAGCAACACAACACAACAGATAGACTTAGCGCTAAATATATTTTTTATGGTCTACTTTTTTATACGTGTAAGTATATAAGATCGACGTATGTATGACAAATACAAGTTCAAATTCGTTTCAAAGTTTGTTTTCCATATATGTGATTACACAGTCTCAAAAAATACGTTATATCTAATTTGTTTCGTATTTAATTCTACAATTTCAAGTATGGCAATACGTTTTAAATTATATATATATATAAATATGTATGAAAACTTATTTTAGTGCTGTTAATTATTAATTTTCAACTACGCTTTCTATAATCAACATCTCGAATTATTAACTTAAAATTTCAGCTTTTCTTGGTAATTTATTTTTCATAGAGGTGTTGAAGAAAAAGATACAAAATGTGGCCTATTGATAAACTCTGTGTACCGTACTCGTGGAGATAAACCAACATATTTTTACAGCAATAATAAACTGTCGTTTGTAGCGTATGTACATATGATAAATTTGAAAACGTTCTCAAGAATATATTTCTCGGATTTCTGTATACTAACACTCGTCAGTAGTAATTCGACCAGATAGAATTCAGTAATTGCGTCAAAGCAATGTACTGTACGTGGAATAGGAATTTCAGTTTTTGCTTCTTTTTTTTATGAAGTGGGTGGTATAACTCACTCAGCTTTTCCTCGCGTACTTTGTTTGTTTCAACTGACTTATTCAATAGAGAAAATTAATATATTTCCATTAATCAGTCAGCGAACTTACCAAGTTTATTTATTTATTATGACAAATTTCTTGTGTGGGCAGATGGGGCTGCATGTATGAAAAATTTTACTTTGTTAACATCCTCTATTTCGCGTTTTTTTATTTTAAATTTTATCATAGTTGGTCATTATGAAAGTCACTTCACATCGAAAAATCAAAACAACACAAAGATTATGGTGTCACAATTGTAACCTCGTGGTCCAATGTTTGTTACAAGTATATAGTGTATCAAATTTTATATAGTGTAATTGTTTTAAGACTTAAGTAACAAATATTGGCGTGTTGATTATCCTCATTTCTACGATTAATTGCAAATTTCATTAATGTATTTATATATATATATATATGTGTGTGTGTGTGTGTATGAGTACAGTAAAATATAATGACATTTGCAGTTAATCAAAGATACATATATAAAGATTTCTTAAATAAAACCTTTACATATGTAATCACATTAAACGTGGATTATGTATCTCTAGAATAAATGATATGTATACATACAATTTATTGGGTATCTCTGGTTAACGTGAATTAAGTTTGAGTAAGTATTTTTCTTTCTAGTTTATAGCTGCAAGTGATAAACTGTGGTTCATGCTTGAGTTGTATTCCTTCGTGGATTACTTCACCATTCCGCCGTCCTTTGTCTCTATTTACCTCGATCGTACGTGGATAGGTAAGGATTTCTTTATTGCGACTCATAATGTTGACGTATTTTTGAAAATTTACGTTTGCGTGAAAATTTTAGTTAGGATATTTTTTCAGCTGTTTCCACGTTTTTTTTTCTATTCCTCTGTAGTTTAGTCACTTATTATTACTTACATTTTATGAACACATTTTTTGCTCTTTTATTTAAACAACAACGTTCTTCCAATAATCATATTAAGATAATTTTCCTCCTAAAAAGGGATCATAAAAATCTTTCAACATGTTCAACTTTAAATATTTGTTTAAGGTTGTTATTGAGGCTTTAACAAACAATTCATCGACAGTGATTGCTAATTTTAGTAGTTCAAAATGATTTTTTTTAGATAATTATCTATTGTTTATTGAATTTTAGGCCTACGGTTTCTGAGAGCGTTACGACTGATGTCAGTGCCCGATATCTTGCAGTATTTAAATGTGCTCAAGACCAGTAGCTCCATTCGTCTGGCTCAGCTAATTTCCATAGTTATCAGCGTTTGGTTAACGGCCGCTGGTATAATCCACCTGGTGAGTTTTCACGAATCCGGTAGATGCCACAGAGAGTTCATATTTTGATAACTAATTGAGACTACTGTAATAATAATAAGTAAAAGGTGAAATTGCTCTGAACCCCGATTTAGTTTTCCAACCCTTTGTGTAGAACATTATGAAACCTCATAATGTAAGAATTTCTTTAAATGTTGATACAGTTATCTCCATATTATATATTGAAATGTTAATTTCTACCTTTTTAGTTAAGAGGTGGTAATGAGTTTTTCTTTCTTATAAATATATAAAAGTTATCTTAAAACTGGATATTACTATGTGATTTTAACTCTCTCATTGCAGTTGCATAGATAAACAACTTTGATAGTTCGGGTTTGCTTTTATATGCATTATAAAAACAATAAGAAATGTGTTTGAATTTTTCATTACTAACCTGAAATTTAAAAGTGGTAAATTTGGGAAGTTTGAAGGGGAATACCCTATCTTCACGATGTTAGAAAATTCCAAATTCCCCATCAGTTTCAACTCTATTTTAAATAACTAATATTCGGATAAAAGGATAAGATATCCGTTCATCATTCTTACTTCAATACTGCCATTCTTATCTTCAGTGACCTTAACACAACCTTACAGCAGGAATAATCTGTTCTACGCTGTTTTCGTCATTTAAAAAAATAAATAAATGACAGTTATCTGTAAGACAAACTGTACGGATAGGACGGTACTACTAATATTTAAAGATAATTATAAATGTTTATTTATACTAAAATTAATGAGTTTGTTGATGGTTCCTCTTATGGTTCCACCTTATTTCCAACAGCCACTGATTGAAATCATTCGTCCATATTTTCTTTGTTTAACTGACTGGATATATTTAACCTTTTCTAACAAAATATAAATGATTAAACAAGAAAGTCTAGATGATTAAAGATACAACAAAAATCGGCCTCGTAACATTGAGTTGAAATACGTTATAAAACTAATTTCATAAACCCAAAGCATCGACATACTTAATTCAAAAATAAACTTATATTAAGATTTATCTTTCAGAGGTTAAAGCTACATCCAAGAAAAAAAACAAACATGTTCATCTTAAGAAAGCGTTTCAAAACACATGAAGCTGTTATAGTCGTCAAATCTTTGACAAATAATCTTTTAGACTGTGCTGCTAGACAGATATTATCGAATGGTATACACAAGTATAAATTCACTATTCAAAAATCAGATATTTTGATAGATAAATAAATAAAGTTTTCACTTTATAGCTGGAGAACTCTGGAGATCCTTTAGATTTCGACAACACCCATAATCTGTCCTACTGGGAATGTGTATACTTCCTTATTGTCACGATGTCGACCGTCGGCTACGGTGATATATACTGTAAAACCATGCTTGGAAGGGCATTCATTGTATTCTTCATCTTAGTGGGCTTAGTAAGTAAGAAGTTACCGTCTTATTATATTATTTTGCCTGGTGGTACGAAGTTACTTGATTGGAAAAATAATTCCTGGTATATGTAAACAAACTGTCAAACTACACCTTACTGTAAGAAGTAAAGAATTTAATAGTATTTTATTATGAAAACAAAACCCCCATATATGTTTTAAATTTGCGTATGTTTTATTTTAAGAATGTGTGATTTATAAGTAAAGTTTACTTGAAGTTTACAATGAAGATCTGCCAATATTAAACCGTTTAGACTAAAAATTACCCTGGTTTATCGTATAACTTTCAACTGTTTTTAATAATAATAAAAACAGCAACATATATATATGTGTGTGTGTGTGTGTTTGTGTGAATACAAAAATATATATTTTTTAAACATTCTCAAATATATTGGACAGTTATCTTAAAGAAAACAGTTCAGATTTTTTCACTTCTTCTGATGTTTTATTTCTATTAGTTACTCATTAAGGTACTACAATAACGTCTGAAATGTTCGATTGTTTTATAATATTTCATATTTCAATTTGATGGCATGTTGTTTACAGTGTTTATATTTCAATTTAGTAGCATGAGGATGGACTAAATACGTACTTGTTTACGTTCTACTTATTACAATGACATATTGTTTAAAATGTATTTTCCGAAACTATCAAGATTGTAGAAGTCTCACTTGTTGGCAGAAAGCAATGTTATATTGTTTTACCAATATAACTTACAAAGTGATATGGATTAGATATGGATTATAAATAATAACTGCATAACCGTTTTTACGCGTTCTTGCTCTCTTTTTTTTATCTCTTCTACTTTTCTTGCATATTGGTTATAAAACTTATCACCTTGGCTTCATTGGAAATTCATGTAATAAGAAACAGGTTTACAAATTTTGCACTTTTGTTTTACTCTTGCACATGTTTAAATATTTTTTGCACTCTTATCCAGTAGTTAATATAATTATTATTATCCTATCCTGTAATAGGTTTAGCAATAGCATGATATTATTTCCTTTCAATGCTTCTCCAATTAGATGAATATTTTTTGTACATCATAAACTTTTAATTTTGCAATTTTTTCGACTTTTTCATTAGAAACGCTCTTAAACAACATTTAGTTTCAAGACAAGTAATTTCACATCCTGCTTCCTAGTTGATTGAGTTTGTAATAGTTATATTTTTCAATGGATGATGCTTGAAATCCCTTTCATTATTTTCCATGTTTTTCATTTTCATAGGCCGTCTTTGCCAGTTGCATTCCAGAGATTCTAGAGTTAGTTGGGACTAGACCCAAATATGGTGGTGAATACAGACAGGAGCATGGGAAAAGGTAGACACTGTCAGGCCTTTCCATTCTAGCCTCGTATTGGCATGCTTTTTTCTCGCTCGATGGTGCACTAGTGGAATAAAAAACATTATACATTTTGGTGTCTTTTGGCATCTGAGTGCAGATTAGGCAGTTATTACCAACCACGTGAAACAAATGATATAAATTATGCTTAACTATACATACTTGTGTTGTTTCAGTAAGAAATACTTTTCATAATTATATTACTAAGAACTGAAATATTTTATTTCATTTTGTTCATAAAATGTTTCTTGTGGTTAGTTAGGCTCAATTGGCTAGTCTGCACAAATTGCTTTCTCACCGCTTGTGAGACATTTATCGTTGTGAGAATGTTATGCCTGTCACGTGTTCTATTCAACCTGAAATGCTTTATTTTCAAACCCACAAAGTTAAGGATATATTCTTAATGCCTGAATATATCATCGCGGTTGGAGTTTCAAAATATTCAGATGTTTTCTGCCATTAGTTGGGTTGCCGATGATCTCTTAACGTTAAAACATCCTTTCTCTTTCACATTCTTTCCTTCGCTTCATTGCATATGTGTGGTTTTCTCTGCCTGTACCACCTGACATCTCTCTCTTGCGCACGTTTCGTGGTTGCCCTTCGGTCAATTGCAGGCAGTGTTTGCTAGCTGCATCCCGGAGATCATCGACCTGATTGGCTGCCGACCAAAGTATGGCGGAACGTTCAAGTCTGAAAGAGGAAGAAGGTAATATTTATTATAATTTTTTTTTGCTTAACTCTGCAATGCTACTTCTCTCCTTCGACCTCTTCGCCATGTTTTAAATAAATTTTTCGTATTATTTTAAGTGTGTTTTTACTGCAGCATTTCACCAATCAGATGCATGTAAAGAGACATCAGTAGTAACCACGAGTGACAATCAGGTTACTGAACTAATGATAACATTATTTCTGCTAATAGCTGTGTTTTTATCCAGTTTTCCAGCTCGATGACTTTATAACTTATATGGAACATTCAAGTTTATGAAAATTTTAAAACTTGAAAAGCTCTTTTTTCTGGGCATTCTGAAAAAAAAAATTAATGATAATACCAACCTTTCAACTTATGCTATTGTGTTATAGTTTGTCGTTATTGTTTTTTATTAATTCTTAAAAGAAACCAATGCCCCCCCCTCAACAAAAACAACAACATAGAAACAGCAAAACATTGGTGGGAAAATATCAAACTTTTCTGAAGTGCTTATAATTTTCCTTGTCTCAGATGGTTAAACGTCTGAACATGTTTGTTATTTTACCTGTATCAAATGGTTAAAAGTCTAAGTAAATAAGATTAAACATATTATTGAAACAACAGACGAAGGAAGATTAAAACCCTAAGATAAAACGTTTCAAATTAAAAGCTGCCATACGTTTCGACACTAACTAGTGTCTTCTTCCTCAGTGTTACTAAATGTTCTACATTAGTGCAAGTTATTAAATACAGTTACGGTAATAGCACGTGACATTCTGTTGGTATACAAATTCTTGTACTTGTATTCGCATGATTTTGATCTCCTAGGTTACACTATGACTCATGAAATATACGCTTGAATTAGTTAATATATTTGGCCAAAATAATACTGTTTTTCCGTATTGGAAAACACATTATTTTAAACAAATATTATGATTTCTCCTTTCAAAATCTTCATTACTTCTGATATTTTTTTACATTTTAAGAGAGCGATGTATGTATAAATAGATATGGTACTACAACTAAAATGCATATGTGTGAGAACAGTTCTAAAGAAAAAAATTGCTGTCTAAAGTCTTCTTTATCATGTTGTATAACTCTTGCACTAAATATTTTTAGAACGTTTTTGAATAAACATATTCTTGCTTCTATCAATGGACGGTGTAAAAATTTATATTTCATGTTATTCTGAAATTATGTGAATTTCTTTTATTATGGGTGACTGTAATCCACTATTAATGTATGATTCTCATAACAAAACCTTACCTTGAAGTTTTACAGAGAACGGTAAATTGAATTTTTAGCGAACTTAAGGTAAGCCTCATTCGCTTCAACTGGCAGTGAGAAACACGATAGTTGTATACACTAAAACTAACTCATCATTAGCCAAATTTATAAATGAACAATCCATTAAATTTTTACCTGAACTGAATGTTAGCCTCATTGGCCCAGCTGGCAGTGAGCAACTCTTATAGCTTTATCTACTAAAACTAATTTATTATTAATTATATTTCAAATTAACCTTTTGTAGACGTGTAATTAAAATGACTGGAATCACAAATGAATGTAAGAATTATAATTAATAAATATTTTAGCAACTTCCTATTGGTTGTTGTTTATAGAAGTTGTGTATAAGCTTGACTTTTGATGAAATTTGTAGTTAAATTGTTTTCTAATGCTACATTTTTATCTTAATTTCAAGGCACATTGTGGTATGTGGTCACATTACCTATGAATCAGTTTCACACTTTCTCAAAGATTTCCTTCATGAAGACCGTGAAGATGTTGATGTAGAGGTCATATTTTTACACAGGTATTCCTTACTTAATATTGTAGTTTAGATATTTCCACGAACAGTGATTTCATTTTTCAACGAGTACCAGATACTTTTTATTTTGCTTAGCGAAAGATATCACAAGTAAAATATGTGGTTCAGCATGACTTTATAAGATCTTCTTAAGTAGCGTCAACGGTATTATTTAGTCCAATAATTATAAGATAAAACTTTATGAAGTATAAACAATTACCTATACATAGCATATTAATAGCACTTTTGCTATTAATTACACTTAATTATACACTACCATAAGTCTTAAGCATATTCATTTAAGAAATAAGTCCAAAACACTCAGTGATTTTGAAGCAGCATATTTTACAAGGCCAAGGACGTAATTCTCTGGAAGCTGACTTATACCAATATTACCTTCTGCACATTTTTTCGTTTTCAATGTAAAACATAGAATAAATTAATGAAAAGTTGGTGTTGGTTTCTATCTATAATATTTATACTTGCTAAATATTACTTAGTTCTGATAAAAGAGTTAGCACACAAAAGGTGCAATGAATTTTAAAAAAAGACCCAAAACTCGAGCACTTTCGAATAGTTGACTGTTCGTCTTCTTAGTTCATTAGCGGTGACTGTTTAAGACATGGGATAAATAATGAAGGTTGTATTTAGTTTCTGTCTATAATGGTTATTGGTGCTACCTCTTGCAGAGTTTGTTAAAGGTAAAAAATGTGAAATGACCTAAATTAATGAAGGTTGGATTTGTTTACTATCTATAATAATTATAGTTGCTATCTGTTAGAGTGTTAGTTAGTAGTAACAATGTAAAACATATAAGATAAATGAAAGTTGGGTTTGGTTTCTATATATATATATATAATAGCTAATATAAAAGCTCGTCAAAAACTACGGGAAACCGTTGTTGAATGATTAACGAAAATTACAGAATTTAACTAAAACAAATTTGTACCTTCAAAATGCATCTGCTCTTCACTTATTTCATCGAAGTAATTCTTTAATCAAAAATGAAATGTTATCATGAACAAAAGTACGTGTGCACTCTGGAAGAGACTTAAATAGCGCTCTTGAGCTTTTCATTGTATTCTAGTTCAGGAAGTAAAAAACATAGTGCGGACATTCCGACACAAACTTTCAACTCTTTCGTCTGTACAAAGTATAAAAGATATTTGGTAGTGATAAAAGTTTATTTTTCTTTATGTTTTAAGACCAAGTAGGTAATATATGTGTTAAAATACCAAAATTATATATATTAATTAACATTTATTCAACACTTAAAACTTTTTAAACACTGATTCTATAACGTTAGTAATAGTACGTCTATTTGTAGTCTAATTCAAGCATTAGATCTAATGCATAAACGTAACGAAAGACCTAGCTGAAACATTACTTGGTAAATTTTAATTGCTTTTGCCTACAACTCAATGTCATAAAACTTCCGAATTAAACTATTATGCTGCTATATCACCGAAGTTATCAAAAATATAAAGAATAAAAAAAACATTTCTAATAAATGAACATGAATATTGAGCATTCAACATAAACACTATAGTTGGCCTAAGAACGATCAGGTGATAGTTTTGTTGCTAAGCGACGATGTATACTGTTGAGCATTACCAAAAAAGGAGTGTGGAAGCGTTCTCGACAGAGTGACAAAGGGAATACGTCTTTTATAGTTAGTGATTATAGTTGCAGTTATTTAGTTCATTAGTGGTAACAAACAATACATTGCATAGAATACTTGTATATAAACATATTAGGGCGTATAAAAGCTGATATAACTCGAAACAACAGTTCTCACTAGATATGGTGTGGAGATTGTTGTCCAATGTAAAGAGATATATTAAATTTCATTTAACATCTTTGAATTTCTTTTTCCATGACTTATTCAGAAAGCCACCAGACCTAGAGCTGGAAGGTTTAATAAAGAGACACTTCACGACTGTGGAGTTCTTTCAAGGTTCAGTTATGAACACAATCGATCTACAACGAGTAAAAGTGAGTAATCAAAAAATATTTTATGTTTTATGATAATATTTAAAAAAATAGGACTTCTACTATCTGAAATGATCATGAGCATAGCGCTTTCATTACTGTGGTTTCAAAATTAATGTTTACGCTGGTTGATTTTATTGGCGGACAAACTATGAAAGATATATTTGAACTTCAACTTATAACCTGGCATGGCTTGATGGTTAGGGCGCTCAATACTCTCATCGAACATGCTCGCCTTTTTTTGCCGTGAAGGTGTTATAATGTGACTGTCAATTCAACTTCTCATTGGTAATAAGTAGCCAAAGAGTTTGCGGGTGTTTGGTGCCTTCTCTCTAGTCTGTCACTTCTCAGTTATGAACGGTTAGCACAGTTAGCTCTCAAGTAGCTTTGCGCTAAGCTCAACAAAATAAATAACCTACTCTTAATATATATTAGTGAAAAGTTTTTGATTTTATACACTTTTATTATGGTTATTTTAATCTTAGCAGCAAAGCTTTATAATATAGTTCTTAAAAATATATAATTAGGATTAATATATATAATTTTTCTTCTGGTACGAATGGTTCTTTAGGTTCACGAAGCAGATGCATGTTTGGTGCTGGCAAACAAATATTGTCTCGATCCCGACGCTGAAGATGCAGCTAATATTATGCGTGTTATTTCCATAAAAAATTACTCTGATGAAATTAGGGTTATCATCCAGTTGATGCAATACCATAACAAGGTTAGTAGCGCTTGAAAAATTAATAAAACAACAAATTATCTAATACCTATTAATTCTCGCTATAGATAAAGGATATCATTAGCCAAAGTGAATTTTCCATAATTTTTATTTTAACGAAACTTCGTTAAGTGTCTTAATTTCCATCGTTCCGAGAGTAGTCCGAAATTGCCAAGGTACAACTGGTTATAGCTGTTCTTATGATGTTTCATGTACACGTCTTTCTGATAATGATTCTCACTTATCTGTGTATTGATAATGTCAACATATATCTTCTTTATTAAACTAATTTATTAGTTATTTTTATCATTGACTAAAATATAAAAGATGGTAAAGTTATGGGAATTCGATGTTTTAACCAAAAATAGATCCCAGACAGAATTTGTTTCTGATATGAAAGCTATTTTATTAGAGTTATCATTCTATTAATCTTTTTTTTTTTAGTTCCTAAAAATAATTTATTCTAGGAAATTATTAATATACATGGTACCAAGTTGGCCTAGCTATTGTTGTCTGTCGATAAATGGCCCAGATCCTTGTCAACATGAAATGTCGAGTAAATCGATTTTCTGACTAAGCTATGTTCGATATTCATTATTTTCACTTTCCTTCGTTGACAAAATCTAGCATTTAATCAGTGTAGATGAGCTGAGAGTTGGGGCTGATTATGAATCAAGTTTTGATGAAATCATGCCTAAAAAAAATCGTGTTTCGAAACTACCGTACAAGTTACGAGTTCGAATACCGTCATCAAGCATGTTCACTCTTTCAGCTATGAGGGCGTTATAATGTGACAATCACTCCCACTTTACGTTGGTAAAAGAGTAACCCAAGAGTTGGTGGTAGGTGGTGTTGACTAACTGCCTTCCCTCTAATCTATCACTTCTAAACTATAGACGACCAGCGGAGATAGCCCTTGTGTAGCTTTGCGCAAAATTAAAAAAACAAAAAACAAACAAACTTTACACAGATTCTTTTCGGTAATAAACAAAAGTCACCTATTAGAAACTAATGCATTTGGTTAATGCAATTTGACTTGGTAACATAGAATGCTGGGTGCACTAAAAGTAATTCAATTTCAGTGCCATCACAGATTGTCAGATTTTGACTGAACCGCCAAACTGGTTTTTTTTTTTTTATAACTCTGTTTTCTTCTCTTTGGAAAAATCAATGAGGGGCTGTTGTCCGAAGTTGTTTTTTTTTTCGTATTTGTTAATAAACTTATTTTAATTTGGCGAGTGTTTCACTTTCTTTAATTATTTTTTCTACATTCTGTAAATTCGTCACCCACACAATGCTTTTATTATCAGAACTTATGATAACCTTGTCTACTTTTAATGTTTCATTTCTAGGCCTACCTCTTGAACATCCCCAGCTGGAACTGGAAGCGAGGGGATGACGTCATTTGCGTATCGGAGCTGAAATTAGGTTTCATTGCGCAGAGTTGTTTGGCTCCAGGATTTTCGACCATGATGGCGAATCTATTTGCTATGCGATCTTATAAAACGGTAGGATTAGATTAAGCTTTTAGTTTCTCGTAATACTGTTCTTTAAGTTTTAAAGACGCCTTAGACTCATATAACATCTATGAATTACAGTGGAACCAACGCGAAAAATTCCTTTTTCAATTATATAAAACATGTACAGTTTAATTTTCTATGTCTATTTAAATGTTGAATTACTGCATTATGTGTGAATCTTTAAATATATATTTTTAATACTGTCGATCTGTATTTTTATTTAATCACAAAACATAGTCTTATCTTTGAAAGGGGTTGTCCAGTATCGTATCATTTTTAAACACACTAAAATGTTTGACGGAGGAACTTATAATAAATCTACTTTATACTTTTTACTAAACTAGTTTATATACGTAGTCTTTCCTCTACCATCATTGTGCTTTCTGATACTTACGATTGTAACGTTATAACGTGACAACGTGCTTCATATATATACAGTGAAAAATCTGACACCTAAATCAGATTGGAAGTCACACAGTCTAGTGTTTAAAAATGAAAAGCCTGATGAAATTTGGTTGAATGGATGGCAACCATCTGTAGTAGAAACACAAGTATAGAGGACGACGTTTCGAAAGTTTTCCGCCTTTCGTTTTCAGGCCCTTTCGAAACATCGTCCTTTATACTTGTGATTTTACAACAGGCGGTTGCCGTCCATTAAACCAAATTTCATCATGAAGACTCTGACTAAACACTCTATCAAAGAATGAAAAGCCTGTTAACAAAATGAACAATTACTGTTGCTGAATGTGCGGAATGAAGAAAAATATGTAATTTGTTATTATGTGGAGTATTACTCTTTAAAGTACGGTATGTAACAGACAGATCGTTCTTTCTTTTGCTTTCCTTACATTGAGGAAAGTGACATTTTGGAGAAAATAATGCTATAAACATGAATAACGATTTCGTTTCCGTTGTTGTTGTTTTTTTACCAACAATCTGGAAGTTTCGAGAACTTAATACATTGACAAGACAGCGTGGTATATTCGTAAAGAGTTTATCAAAAGTGACACTTTTGCTCATCAATCTAAAATTATTATAGATTTTTGGGTTTACTACAAACGCAAGAGTTAACACCTGGTGAGTATAAGTCACATAATACAATTTTTATAGTGATTTTTGCGGTTATCCACTGGGTCAGCGGTAATTTTACGGACTTAGAATGCTGAAACCCGTGGTTCGATTCCTCGCGGTGGCCATAGCAGATAGCCTAATGTGACTTTACTCTGAAACAAATAAACAATCTGAATTTGTAAGTCACATAAGTATATAAAAAAAACAGTCTAAAAATTGTATCATACTAGACGATTTTTCAATTTGTTTAGTCACAGATCCACACAGCACACTTCACAGTTCCTTGTGAAAGACAACACAATTAATATATACTCATACACATAACATATATATACTGTGGTATTTTTCGCGTGCCAAGTGAGCTTATGGGTTAATTCCGTAATTCCTGCTGGTAAAGTAATTTTTAGCTGGATATTACAATACCAGCCATATTACCTGCTTAAAAACACAAATTGTCTTCTGTAGTATTCGACTTCACTTGTATAATATAGCTGTTTAGTCTTTAGGATGTTCAATAGGTATATGAATTCTCTTACTACTGTCTCGGAAGTTAAATTTTATCTGTATGATTTTTATAATTGAAAAGCAAATATTACCTTTGAAATTAATTAGCATAATTTTATATGTTGTTGTTGTTTGAAGCTAAGCACAAAGCTGCACAATGGGCTATCTGTGCTTTGTCCACCACGGGTATCGAAACCCGGTTTCTAGCGCTGTAAGTCCGCGGACACACCGCTGTGCTACTGGGGAGCAATTTTTATATGCAAGCTCTGAGGATGGCGTAATTTATTACGACACTTTTCAGTTTATCGATTTCCTAAACATTTCAACAACTGTAATCAAACAGAACATTAGTTTTGCAGCCAAAATACAAAAGGAAAAGAAGAAACAACAAAAATACTGAAGTACCTCCTGTTTACACAGTTTGCTCATCATTCATAATTTCATTCTTCACCTATGCCTAACTATTGATTCTGGATCCACATGAAGTTTTCAGAAAATTCAACATTTTCATTAGCAGCATTAAAAAAGAAAAAAAAACAATACGCAACTACTATTTTTATTAGTGACAAGAATGTGCAGATAGCACTTTTGAAAAGTTTGATTGTTAAAAATAATAAAATATGCTTTAAAATGGCTTTCAAGATAACCTGTATTTCGTCATTACTCGCCACTAAGGGGGTAACTCCAAAAATTAAGAATATGAAGTGCATTAACGAACGCTGGGCGGAGTACTTGCAAGGCGAGAACCTAACGACCAAGACCAGTGGATTCTTATTTTATATATTGCAAATTCTATTATGTATACTAATCCTAGCGCTAGCGGCATGAAGCAATGAATTCAACCTGTGTATACTTAGTTAAAGTAGTCACCTACTTTTTTTTAGATGTAAATGAATATTTATTTTTTAAAGCGTGTCACGTTAGTGGTGAATTAGAAAGAACACTATTTAATAAAAGTAAAAAATACCCTCTTCGCCTTCATCCGGTCACTCTCGTTCCAAAAGTTCAATTCGCATAACTCAGCTTAGTATTAATCGTTTCACTACTGCTTCCGGTTGTTTATCACACGTTGTCATCCTTTTAAAGGTAAGACGTTTTCCAATCCCACGCACTCTACTTGTTAATTCGTGCAATATTAATGTTATTCTGATCTCCATTTTACTTCCTTTTATCAGTTTCTTCTCTTTAAAGGTCTACTTAAACAATAGTGACTACAGTGTTAGTGTCCTGGTTTGATGTAAACTGAATTCATGCTCAGTTTAGTTTCTAATTCACCACATCACATTTTGTGCACTGTAACTCAGTAATTATTCTTACGTAAATTAGGAGCTAAACCGAATGTTAATTTACAGCACACGAATTAAATGACGCAATTGAGTTACGTCAAATAGCTTTAATTTGTTGTGTTTGTGAGATATCAACTACTGTTTGAGCCAAGTAGAATGTTTGCTTTTTTTTCGCTCAAGCGTTTTTGGATGGATATTCTTTATTCTAGAGAGCATTTTTAAAATATCACAAGGAATTCCAACTTCTTTTAACGGATATTCCAAAAAGTGATAATATTGAGAACAGTGTAAACACAAATAAGTAGATAGCTTCTCTAAAAAAAAATGCACATCAAAGTCACGTTGCTGTTTAACATATTTTTATATGAATATTTAACACATTAGCACTCCTCGAGTTAAAATAAACCAGTGATAAATCATAATGTACATATATTCAAATATGATTTGTTTATTTATTTGCACGTACTAATTCTACTCCCTGAACTGACGCTACTTGAAAGGCAATACAGTTTTATGGATCCAGAGCTTGCTTCCAATTAACTGAGAACATTATGATTTCTAGTCACCAGATATGGCATCTTGGCAGAATGACTACATGTGTGGAACAGGCATGGAGATGTACACTGAGAATCTTTCATCCTCTTTTACTGGCTTGAGCTTTCCTCAAGCAGCTGAGTGAGTACTTCCGGTTCCACTTTTCATATAATAAATAAGAAGTTTTGCATAGTATGTTAATTTGTCTATTTTATTCAACAGCCATTATACAAATGCGTGGTTTGGCCTTTTATTCTCTTGTATTCATTTTATTTCAAAGAACTGCCACTGAGTGGTTTTTCTGTCACATTCATTTTGCAAGTCAACAGATAATTTCAAACTTTCAGCTTGTTTCTGTTTCGAAATTGGTTTGGCTTCTTGAAAGTGATATTAATTAGGAAGTTTTTATTTTAGATGTACATTTTATAGATTATGATAGTAATCAGCCTTTAGTTTTCAAACAGAGATGGCGGGGCCTAAAAAAAAACTCAAAATACAAATAAGTTAAACTGGGAAATAATAGTCTTAATAAATTTATTTTATTAGGAATATTTAATCCGTACAAACGAATATTGGGAATATAACGCAAGCTATATCAGTATCTGGGTCAGATATGGTATAATAAAAATCTACTTAATTTATTATGAAACTAAATTCATCATGTTTAGGTTTACTAAATTATTGTTACATCACGCTGTTGATATTTTTGTTGCCCGTATGTACCCTAAATCCAGAATATCGTAAGTGACTTGTCCCAGTGTTGTTTATTTTTTGGAAACTTAATGAATTTAGAATATGACATAATAAAAAAGTCGTAGACAGTGTACATATAAAAAAATTTAA
This sequence comes from Limulus polyphemus, assembly GCF_000517525.1. Lineage (NCBI taxonomy): Eukaryota > Metazoa > Arthropoda > Merostomata > Xiphosura > Limulidae > Limulus > Limulus polyphemus. Next base: position 195,695 of record NW_013666350.1, on the reverse strand, counting down.
TGTACAGCAGAGTAAAATTAATAGAACTTGGATTAATCGAACGTCAAACTAAATGTGAGATTTGCGGGAATGTTATTTACGTTATCGTATTACTTAATTGTTTACTCTTAAGAACAATACTTTTAGCTATGTGGTTAAATCTTACTTGTAATATAAGTTTTTATCTGTGTTTCATGACTTAAAAAAATGAATTAAGAATGTGAGCGATAATAAAAATAACACATGATAATTCCCCCTAGTTTTAAAGATTCTTTCTTAATAAAAATTTATACAGCACACGAATCGAGATACGTAAAAGTGTAAAATAAAGGCTAGCAAATTAGCATTTTTATACCAAAAGTCACTATGTGCATTTTGAGGATCATTACCTGGTATACGTTTTTATATGTGATCCTACTGAACAAAGGCTAAATGAGCAGCAACTGCCTAGTTCATGGTGACACACGTGGAGAAAGTCTTTTAGGACTAATCTACAAAAATATCTCAAGTAGAAAGGACTTTCTCTACAAGTGTCTCTCTGAGTTGTGAGGTTGCTACCCATTTTACCTTGGTTTTTTTCTTCGTGAATACTCTAAGTCAAATTTAAAAGACCTATTGGATACTTCCCAGATTGTGTTTTGTAACTTTGAAACTCCTGCTTCTGGCTATCGAATTACCCGCCGAAGACGGATCAGATTATAAAATTGCAATCAACCCAAAGAAGAAACTTAAGATTCAACCCAACACCCAGGGATTCTTTATAGCACAGTCAGCTGATGAAGTTAAAAGGTAAAGCCACAAATTGTAGCCCTAATAAGTTGTGCTTCAATATTGATTATCATATCTGTTCTGCCAATTGTGTCACCAAAAGATTATTTTAAAAATTATTTCAAGAATTATACATGAGTGAATGTTTAAACAAAACAAACAAACAGTTTAATATGGCGATCTTAAAAATTAACGGTTTTTAATGCTTTTTTTTTCATTGAAAATGTTTCATTTCACCGTTTATTGAAAATTATCTGCTTTTGTAGAGAATATTAATCGATTCCAGCACCTCAGCGGGATGATCATTTTGATTACGTGTATTAAATAAAAGTCAATTTGCAGGGCATGGTACTACTGTAAAAACTGCCACGAAGACATTAAGGATGAAAAGCTGATCAAGAAATGCAAATGTAGAAATTGTAAGTGTTTTGGATGGTCGTCGTGTTTGTGAATTGTTGTTCTTCCCTAAACCTCACTCACACTGGTGAAAGTCCTTCTCTTCTTGAGTACTGTCTGAACTTTCAGCTCTTTCTTGTTCACGCATAAAATATCAGCGTTTTCATGCACTTCTATTTTTCTTTTCCTCGCCTAAGCTTAATCCTAATTAACAGATCGTGCTTTACTATTTGTTACGTGTTTGGGACTGTTGTAACAAGTAATGTGGTCTGCACTGTTTCGTTTTCTTTTACAATGTGTATTAATACGTGTATTATAGACATATCGAAACGCCTTATCATTAATGCCTGCACCACAACTGGAGCCGTACCAGATAGAAAACGGTAATTGTCTGGAGAAAGATGAACAAACTAATTAAATAACTTTTTGTTTCTCTCTTTATCGTCACGTTATTACCTGTAAATTAGTAAGAACAAGTTTGGAGACTGATTTCATACCTCTGGTATGACCTACGGCAAATAAACGATTGTTACCATGCATGTAGTCTACTTATGTAGTTTGCGTTTGTAATATGATTCTGACACTTTATAAATTGTCATTTGAGAATAATTCCATGGCATCTGTTATTAAGGAACACTGAATTGTGACGCTATTTCATCTAATAATTAATGAAACTTACTTTTAGTACAGTAAAACTTGTTTCCTGTTTACTTACAAAAATACGAATTCATTCAGCCATCTAATAAATGTTTCACATACTCAGAGAACATTCTGGTGTGAACAAAGTTTTCAAAATCGAAACCTCAAAAGACTAGGACGACACGAAACCGTCAAAGTAACTAAACATTACATTGTCAACCCAGTTACCAGGCGCCACTAAGTGATCGATAAGAAGCCACTTTTGTTGTATATAGCTTTAGCTTCCGTCTGCAGAGTCGGACAGGATTTATATATACGTAATGAACACGCATAGAATCGTTGTTATTCGTTTCATTTTATGGAAGCTATATTCTATGCCTGATGCAATGTAAATAAATAATGCATCATCACAGTGATTTAGTGATTACGATTATAACTGCACCTAAGCCTTGTTTTCTGTTGATAAAAAAAAAAAAAATAAACGTACACGCTGCTATTCCTACGTAACAAGTGTTAACTAGTTTAGCCTTTATTAGTAAGCTAGTGAAACCTTTAAAGATTCATCCTAAACTGTGTAATTCTAGGAGCGCAGTAATAAAATACTTATATTATAATATAGATAATTACTGTCTGGTAAAAACTTTGTGGCAGTATCGCTAGATGTTTTTCATTACAGGAAGTCAAAATATTCGATATTAAGAATAAAAATAACAAATGAATATTTTATATATAATTAGTACCAAGTTTCATTGACTGAATAGAAAATGGCAACACAGTTACTCTTTAAAGCCACCTTTTTTTTAGATCTGCCTGTGAATTCTTGGAGTGAAACATTGTTGAGGAGTAACTATAATTTTGTTCTAAAATTCGTATACCTTTCTAACTGTTTTGTCTACCTTTTACCGCTACAGTGGCTCTATTTAGGAAAGGAGTAAGAGCTGTCCAAGTCGTTGGTAGAGCAAGTATGTATAGATTTTTTTGTTCTTTATAATAGAGTATGAAACAAACGACACTTAACATTTGGAGTATAGTTATAACAAAATCACCAAAAACACTTGCCTTTAACATAATTTAACTGATCGCATAAAATATGTAAGATAGAACTGATTTCTTACAAGTGAATCAGTTTAGCCATGAATGAATTTAAATTACATTTAAAAAAAAATTTGCAAACACGCACCTTTATGCCTCAACATGTCATTTTAGTGAATGGAATTATGAAAAACGTAATAAACATCTTTTGGTAATGATAATATCTCTGAAAGCTTAACCAAGAAGCAACGTGCCTTTAGTAAACAAATATTTAATGCTATGACCTTTAATTGCTCTTTTTTTTTAAGAAAACATTATTTTATCTTTATCCCAACCAAAGTATCTTTTAGCGATAACGCTCCCAATAATTCATTTAGCAAGTGCAATCTTCTAAAGAACTGGTTGTGGAGTATCTTAAAAAACAACGATTTTATAATTTTCAGTTTTGGGAGAGAATGTGAAGTAGTGGCATGCAATGATTTTTCGAGAATATTCCAGGCATACAATGGAGAACTTAATGTGATTCGCCTGAATGTGTACTAGCATGGTAAAAGACAAATATAGTAGTTGAATAATTGCTTTTTTATTTTGTTATATATTACTTGAGTTCTATGTTTGTCATAAGCAAATTATAGCTTTATTTGCTTGTACCATGTAGAAGCCTGTTAAAATTACACTTTGAAATAATATTTACAAATTATGTTGGTCTGTATAAACTCTACTTCGTACCTTTCCACACAACGTTATTTTTTGGACGTAATCTTTGTATCTGACTTAATATTTTCTATATATATACATATAATTTATTTTTCAATTAAACTTTTATCTATTATACCTTTGGATCATTTTTATTTATCCAATGCCTCTTATATTTATTGGTTTTCATTTAAACAAATTACAAATTCCCAAGATCATTTTCCGTTCTGCCTTACTCAATTTATTGCATTGTTTTGCTAAAGATATTTTTTCCGTTTAACATAATAAAGAAATGCCAGCATAGTATTTGCAGTACGTTGTCAATAAACAGTACAGCGAAATGAGTGATAGGTGTTTATATTGCTCAGTCATTTATGACGCATAACTGATTGTTTTTTCAATTATCAGATAAACACAATAGTACAATAACTGCCGGAATTAACATTCATATAAAATTTGTACTATATTCTTTTTCATAAACTTGTCTGATTTTTTTTTAAAAATATTTCTTACGTTTCTTTTTTCAGTATCTTAGGTGAAGCAAGATGATTAATGTTTTTTGACAAAAAGTGTAAGAACAAAGTAAAACATTAGTTATGCTAGCGAAGCATAATTAGTATAATTAAACTTAGATGGTTTTATTAGCTTGATTAACATAATCTATATAGAAAGAATGATATAGTATTAAGCTTAACATAACACTACTCAGATCTGAGAGACTTTTTTTTTTCGTTAACTCCAGACTTTTGAAATTTGTACCATTCTGTTTTAGATGTATCAGTTCACAACTCCACCTTTCCAACCTTTATCCCGCCAGAAATACCCAAGAAAGTCATGTTAGGAGGTACCAACATTTACAGTAAACTATTCAATGCACTTAATGTGCCTGTAACAGATATCATTGCACAACGTATTTACTTATGATATATTACATTGCACAGTACATCATTGATATTGATATTTTGAATTGCACTGGTATACTAGATTGAACTTCCACGAGATGTTATAACAGAATTTATGGTGTTGAGTTGTAATTGCACATGCATTTTAGAATGTGTGTATAAGAGATGTTTTGTAGATTTTGCTGTAATGTGATTTACTACGGCCTGTTGTTGTTGCTTTGCACATTGGATGATGGGAAAATAAATATTAATAGAGTGATTCATGTTGTGGTTGAAATATGTTTATTTCCTTAACGTTGGAGGATATGTTATTTCTAATGTATCGATTGCTGGGAATTTAGTTGTTTTATTATATATTTTCCTGTCTTTAGAAATACCATGACTGTGAATATTGGAAATGTTATGTTTGTCTGTAAGTTAATGCATGATCGATTGTGAATGTTCCTAAATAGATGAGCTAACATGAACTTTATTTTCCATCGCCAGAACTTCATTATGATTTGTATTATTTCTGTTATAATATTTTTATGTAATATCAATTGAATTATTTATTAGAGATATTACACATAATAATAATAATCTCATCGAACTTTCATATGATACATATCTGCAAGTTTTCATTTGAAAAATACTAAAACGATTTGAGATCTGCCTTATTAATAGTCAAAGGAATATAAACCTAGAAATGTTATACAGAATAATGTTAAATACACTTAGGTATTTGATAAATATACCGTTGATTGACTTACGGTTTAATTTAGAAAAATATGTAAAATATGATGTAATCGACACTATATTTTATACTGTCATATAAACAAAGAAAATACAATTTCTAACTCTTTTTCTGATAGCAGAAAGGTATTGATAGAATAAACTGAAAATCAACACTATTTTTAGTCAAGAATTCGTAGAACGTTTGTGAATTTTTCGAATCTCACATCGTTCTAAACATTCTCCTTTATGCTTTCAGCGGAGTTGACAAAAGAACAACAAAATACTAGTAAGTGCTGGTTTTCATATGAAGTATTGTTTTAGACAAATGTTCTTACCCTATCAATAGTTCTATCATTCTAAAATCGGTGTTAGAAAAATAATAAATCTTAGGATCCCACTGAATATAATGCACTTATTCTTTTCCATTATATAGAGTTTATTATAAGAAGACAAAAGCAAACAAAGAAACAAGCAGATTAAGCTCTCCATTTTGAAGTAGACCGGACATAGCCTGTTTTTAGCATGTAGTGCTGGAGATTGAAATATCCAAGGTTCAAGCACGCGAAATGCTGCTGAACATGCTCGGTGCGTTTAGCTGTGGTCACATTATAAAAGTGACAGTTAGTCTCGCCATTCGGTTAAAAGTAACCGTGTAGGCGGCAGGTGCCGCTGACTGGTTATCATCCTCCCTTGTAACCAGTTCTAAGTTAAGAACGACTATTCCTGTTCATCTCGGTGTCTCTGACCTGACCGTTTAGTCCACGTGCTAAAGAGTGTGAAAATACCAAATACCATTCTGAAATTACAAAAATAATTCTAAGATTGACAAGACACTGGTACAGATTCAGTTCAAAACTATGACGTAAGAGGATTTTTTAAAATTAATGAATATGAGCTTTCTCTGTTCTTCAAAAATACTTAAGTGTCAATACTTTGTGCTTTTGTAAGCAGTTTGTAGTTGTAATGAAATTTCGTTTTGATCATTGAAAAGTTTTTATTGGAAACTGAATCTGTTATTCACATTGAAAAAATTATGGAGATGGTTTCTCTTCCATTTAGGCAATCAGCTACATTTGCAACCCAATATCAATAGACAGAGTGTTACAACTCGCCAGCGTCATCCAAAGCCTCTTTCTGCCCACTCTCAAAGCAACACTGCCAACGCAGTGACGTCACCAAGTCGTCGTCCGGGTAACGTGACCTATGCAAGGTATGAACTGTTAAGTGGATGAACACTGCAATTGCCATACTCGTAGGTTTATGTTTTGATGTACTTAACCTATTTTTATAGTGAATTCGATCTTCTTTTCAGTTGATGATGCAGAGTGAAGCGTTTTGTATCTCATAGCATAAAGTTCTACTGTGTTTCCAAAGTAGTTCTTTGAGCACAACTAATTAGAAGATAGGATTTCTACGTACATGTATGTAGAAAATATTATTGTAGAACATTAGATTAAGCCATTGTCAGTATGATGAAAATGATATCTAATTCATTTTTCTACTACATTCATTATATTCAGAGTAGAAATCAAAACAAGAGAACGTGGAATTGAAAATTTCTTAGTTTGTCTTGGGAACAAGGACTGTTTACATGACTAATCTTCAGACTTAAAGAGTTATATTCTTTCCGTGCTTTTATCACCACCCTTGCACCAGATCTTTACTTGAATGTTCTGTGTTTCAAGCCTTGTTTTCAGTGTGCACTCACGGCTACAAAATCTGCCTCCCGTTTCTTTCCAGTCACGTGCCTTCTACCCAGCAGCTCTCTCGGACGGCCGCGCCCGACTTGTACTCGAGCTTACATCTAGCGTATGAAGTAAAAAAGCTCATGTATGCTACTCTTTCTGTCAATCATAAGTTTTTTATTTCACTTTTATTTTTTGCATACTAAGAGCAGAAGGTGTAGCTATTCATTACTTTGAAAAATTTTAAATGAGATCGAAAATTTATAAACTAAAAACAAAAGAGTAATTAAAATTGTTTGAAATAAGCACTACCTTCTGACCTTTTCTTATATTTGTAATTTTTTTCCTATGTAGTGTGAAATATTCTTCATGTCGCATTGTTATATTTATATAAAATGGATGTCGAAATCAAGTTTTCATGTAAAAATATGTGTATATACGATTGTTTATTATTTAGTTTTCCCAAGCCATTTTTACACTTTTTGCATGATCACTAGCTAGGCTATTACAATGCATGTTGTGTTGATGTTAATGCTTCACTTGCACGTCTTCACTTTCGTCACTGTTAATTGAAGTATTTCAGAGTATTAACTTTAAAGGCCACTTGTACAACCAACAACCGCTTTTTTTTTTACCGAAAGGACAGTGTATTAACAATGTAGTTACGTTATAGATGATCACATGTAATTGTTTGTTTGTAATTAAGCACAAAGCTACACAATGGGCTATCTGTGCTCTTCCCACCACGGGTATCGAAACCCGGTTTATAGTGTTGTAAGTTTGCAGACGTACTGTGCTACTGGGAGGCCACATATAAGTCCAATTATAATTATATTTATTTTAATGGTAATATTTATTTACGCTGATCACGGAACTGACATTAAAGATGACCATGTTAAATAATAATCTGTACATTAAGTCAACTAACCACATAATCTCACGATGATAATTAACATTACACTTTATTCAATTCAATAATTTACATTTATTTTTTTATTTTTTCTAATGCTACATTCGTCGATAGAAATAGTATTATTGTTGCGTTTGATCGGTAAAGCGTCTGAATCTGTGAAATATTCACTAGTTTTATAGATCTTTACTAATTTTTAGCTACATGATTTTTAATGCGCATCAAATGTAAACATCTTCATTTGTTTGTTCTCAGCTCAAAGCTACACAATAAGCTACCTGCACTCTGTCCACCACGGGAGATCTAAATTGATTCAAACTGGAAATATAAAAAAAAATTGCCAAATGCAAAACAGGAAATATTTCAGTATGAAGTATATTATATAAATTTTTGAATGGAACTTGTTTTATAAGAAAGTAGAAACAGCGTAATAACAAAGAAAAGGCGAATAAATGTTTAGTTTTGGATAACTTAATTTGAAGAGTTAGAATTAGCAAGGCTACTATTATAGTGTTCAGGTGTAAGATCCGACCTCGTTATTAAATAAGTATTTTTTATCAACTGGTTCTATTAGAAAACACTGGTCATATTCAGAAAATCAAATATTAGAATTTTTTTCTTGTTTTCCTTCTAGTAACTGTGGTGTATAAGTACGTAAATACAAGACCTCCTTGATGCTGAAACGTCTCTTCCTACGTTAACTTATCTATTTTTGCACGCACTGAGCTGCCAAAATTTACTGTGGCTAAGAATAAAAGGACGAGTGGTTTTGGTTAAATTATAGAAGACTTTTCTTTGTTTAGTATTGCTATGTTAGGCTATTTATTATACACATTGGCTAACATCTGTATGAACACATTGGTTGGCAATAGCATCTGGTTTACTAGAAAATGTGATATAACAAAATTTAACCGTAGAATGAATAACCAACATTCTAAACAAGATGTATAAATATTGTTCATAATTTTGTCCGATTTTCGCATTTTTGTCTTTGAATTATGCAGTTGACTTTTAAGGCATCCTCTCCGTTTAATTTCTTTTAAAATTATCTATTTAGATAATTGATAATATATTTTTATTTATTCTCATCCATAGAGGTAGGTGATTTACGTGTTTATTTAGTTTTTCTATTTTTTTTATCACGTTGTTTTACTAATATACGTTAGCCTTTCGTCATATTACAGACTTATATTTTTATAGTTTTGTTTTGAGTTTTCTTACTGATTATAAGTATTATTCTATTATAAGTTACATCTTTTACAGTAAGGAATGATATTGTTGAATGTTGATTTAAATACTAACACCTTCTTTATCGTTAAAACTTGTGTGGTTGGGAATGATCGCACCAGTGGTCGAAACGTCGTACCTGTTTTGAAAATATTCTTCCTTACTGTAAAAGCTATAACTTGTAATAAAATAAAATTTATACTTGGTTTGTTTGTTTTTTACTTACTTCAAATTAATTTTAACTTGTGATAACTGGCATTTTAATCTATTAATCATGAAAAATGATGTTCATAACAGATTAGGTTTTCACACTGACAGCTAGCTGAGAGTTAGACCTACAATTGAAGCGCCATGCTTCAATATACCTCACATTAACTTTAATAGCGAACACATTGTAAGTACTAAATTTAACCCTCCTTTACATTCTTATTATTTTACAGAATATCTTTATGTACTAAAATTTGAATCGATAAAGCCTAATTTATTGTTTTGGAAGGAAATGAGTAAATTTGAAATAGCTTTTTAAAACATATACAATGTTAAAATTGTCATTCCTAAAAACAAGACAGTCCTATAGATATCAAAAAAACATTTTTAAATAGCCCCTAAAAACAGAACTTTTTACAAAGAGATAATATTTTCGTATTAAAATTTTCCTAGGCTACTTATTGTTTATTATGAAAAACAAACAACAAAAACAAAAAAAAAACCCTCGCCTTCATCCATATGCTTGGTAAACAGAGTTTTGTTTCATTTAATTGTTATGAGTTTAAGGTGTTAGTTATATTAAAAATATTATATATTATTCTTTCAAATCTTCCCTGGGTACCTAATGTTACATTTACAACAAAACATAAATGTCACAGTAAATTACTTTGGTGTACATAACATGGATGGGGGGGGGGGTAGTTACAGTGTTATGGCTGTTGGAATAACGTGTTTGCTTAAGCTGTGACGAGTTTTGGTTGTAATACTCCCAATACTAATACTGCTTCTTAGGCCCACCAACCGTCCTAGCGGTAGTAACGGAGCCAATAACTCCAATAACGATAGGCCTTTTCCTGTCGGTCTAGCCGACGATCAAACTGGAGATTTTCATTTCGACAAAACAGAGATGAAATACGATTCCACGGGCATGTTTCACTGGTGTACGGCACGCCCAATTGAAGAATGTATTTTGGTAAGCTTTTTATGTTGATTCAAAAAAATTAACATTTAATTTTTAGAATGTCTGCCTTATGAAGGATAAAAACTAAAATTTATCATTAAAACAATAAAATAAAATACTTTGATACAAATGCGAATTTGATACAAAAAATACGATTAGTAATTGAAAATGTAAATCACTTTAAGATTATATTGTCTAATGTTTGTACTCATGAGTCAATCTCTTGTTATAAGTCCATAATCTTACGAGTTAATTTATATATAATCAAAACTTTCAGTAGTGAAAAATATTGGTTCTAACAACTAGCTACCTTTTTTAATCCAACAAGAAAAATTACTGTTCTCACAACTTTTTAGTGCCTCACCTAAGTATGCCAAATTAACTTAATGAGAAAGTGTGCTGTATTACACATATTCTGTTTTAATTACTTGGTTTTTGCCATTTTCGTTACGTTTAGTTTATCTTTAATTTGAACTCTGAGCTGCCGTTGAAAACCGCTTATCAAAAGGCGTATAGAAAGTGAGCATGAAACTCAAGTAGGGCCATCTGCGGAAAAACAAAACACGTCTCGACCGGTTGGCTTTCTTCCAATATTTTTCGGAAAAAAGTGTTATCTATTTAAAGTCATGATTCTACTACAATGCAATGTTTATGTTTTTCTGGCTTTAAGACATTAAGACAAAGCATAAATGTTGGTAGACGCGAGGATCATCACATGTGGGATTATTGTGATAGAAAGGTAGTTTCATTTTTAAAAAGCGCCTTAGGGGTAATGGTAAGGGGATTAATCCTTTGTCGGGGCTGGCTTGACGTGGAAAGGTATCAGTTTTGATATTTATAGATGCAAAAGTTAGTTTACAACATTAATATATCATCGTCATTTTTACTGGTGTATGCTCAGATATGTAACCTAATACTGGTAACTTGCGAAGTCAAGAATTCTGCATGGTACAGTGTACTATATAGATTTACATGAATTTTAATTTAATCGGTAATTTAAGTAGAATACCTTACACTGTGAAGAATCAAACCCCTCGTCACCTTTAAAGGGTAAGTCAAAACGTTACATTCTGAGAACACAGGTGGATGATGTAATATTATAATTAATTATAAATATTGAAAACAGTTAGACTTGGTATTTTTAATTGAGTTTTTTCGTTTTTCATTGCTATTTATAACCTAAAATTACAGACAAGCCGTAGCACAACTTTTTGTTGAAATTCTAATATAATGTTTGGTCATCCTTTTTAGGATCGAAATCAGGCAGCAATGACAGTTTTGAATGGCCACGTGGTTGTTTGTCTTTTTGCTGATCCCGACTCGCCTTTGATTGGACTCCGGAACTTGGTAATGCCTTTGCGTGCCAGTAACTTTCATTATCATGAGTTGAAGCATGTAGTAATCGTGGGAAGTGTGGAATACCTGAGACGAGAATGGAAGATGATTCAAAACCTGCCCAAGATTTCAGTGTTAAACGTAAGGTGTCTTAAAATTTTCGTTAATGTATATAGATATATAATTTCATTGTTAAACAGCAATTTTGTTTTTATCAGAGAAGAAATATTAGTGTTACACATACAAATAATTTGCTTAAAGGCATCATTCAAACAGTGTTAATCATAAAGACATTTGTTACGAATATGCTAATTCTCTTGGTTATATATTTTGTAAGACAATATCAACAGTCTCTTCAAGACTTTCATAATTTTGTATCGTGAAACATTTGAAATGATGTATGAATTTTAAAGAAGACTCTTAAATCAGTTTTCAACACAATAAACTTTATTCAAAAACATGTCGAAAGTTTACTTTGACCATTTAAAACGTATTTTAAAAATGTTCTCAAAATTGTGATCATAATCTGCCTTAAATAAAAATTTAAGAATATCTTATTAATAATCATTAGTAGTTTTGTTTTTAATAGTGTTTGGTAATTTGTGTTCTCTAAAAATATATCATAGCAACTCCAAACTTTATTACACTTAGAAAATTTAAATATAAAGATATTTGATATTTGGTTAATCAAAATAGTAATTCGTAACCTTCAAGTACAATTATGAAACAAAACTTGTGTGCAAAATGTATGTGCTATGAGAACCCTTATCAACTTCATGTCTCTCACCAATGAAACTTATGTTACGATGCAAAGTGTCATAAATAGTTGAAAAGATCTCGGTCAAAAGTCTTTGCAACTTTCTTAATCGTTAACAGGGGTCGCCACTGAGCCGAGCTGACCTTCGAGCTGTGAATATTAACCTATGTGATATGTGTGTAATTTTGTCGGCTAAAGTACCCAGTAGTGAAGACCCAACTTTAGCTGATAAAGAGGCAATACTTGCGTCACTGAATATCAAGGCAATGACTTTTGATGACACAATTGGAGTGTTGACAAACAGTAAGTTTTTAGGTGATTTTATTCTATGCAGATAAATAAATTGATAGATATTCGTTGAGAAAGATACTGCCGGCACTGAAAACTACTTTAATAAATATATAATTAGAGATATGAAATTTTTCTAGAATATTCAGGTGATTCAAGGTTTAGGGACTGTGGACTACTAGAAAGGACTGCTATCTGTTCTTGCTACCTAGTTTTTTTTTCTGCAGATGAGTCATTTTACTTTGCCTAATCCTCGACTATGGTTACGAATAACCCTGCCTTTCTTTTGTCTGAAGCTCTAGTCTCTCTTCCCTGGATCATATATTTTAAACTCTTCCTATCCTCTTGTCTAATAATATTGTTGAACACACACCGAACTTATATACGACGACCAAGGAAAACATACTCATCTGCTGTCTTTACCACACTTGTTAGATATACACGACTGTTTTAATTTAAGCATAGCGCAATTGTTAAATTTAGTTATTTTTAGAAGTGATAGTTTATCGCAGGTTTGTTTACGTAACTGTGCGAATCATACGTTGTGTAGTTCAATTGTCGTACATTAGCGAACGTTGTACTGAAACCTTCTAAGTTTTTCTCGAGTATCATTATATCATAATATTTGGTAGTGTGTGGAAAGTTCTAAGTCTCTCGGGATATTCATAAATACGCATTCAAAATGTATTTCAAGTAAGTTAGTACGAGATATAGTTAGATAGATCTAGACTGCGTGGTTGTAAGCTTAGCACACACATGCTGATTCAGTTGCTTTATAACACAATTGACAAGATGAATTATTCTTCTCTGCTCTGTTATTACAATACAATCGGTGATAAGTTCACCACTGATTACCACAGTTGTATCCAGAGTTTTAAATAAGAGCATATAGTGGCGTTTTTTTTAGTGAAATTATCGTAGATTGTATTGTAACAACAGAGTAGAGAAATATAACTTGCCTTGTCCATTGTGTTCTATAGTATTTGAATAAATCTGTGGGGACTTTTGACGAAAAGAAAGATTTATTTAAAACTCTGGATACAACTGTGGTAATCAATGGTGTAACGTAAGTGAACTTATTACCGATTGTATTGTAATAATAGAGCAGAGAAGAATAATTCATCTTGTCAATTGTGTTATAAAGTAACGGAACCAGCCTGTATGGATTTAGACGAAAAGAGACGATTATTTAAAGCTCTGGATACAACTGTGGTGATTAACTGTGTAACGAACATTTGTATATACGTTTGACTTGTTTTAATATATATTATTTAAAAACAAGTGGACTGTGCGCTGGTTGTATATTGTTGAAACTTATTGCCAACAATTCACAGATACCTACTGTAAAGAATCCTGCCCATACATTAAAACCTAACAACATTGTCACATTAGAATATGAAAAGGGAATAAGTACTTACTGACATATATTTAATTTGTGGTATGTATAATAAAACACATTATGCACTTCTACAAGATACAAAGTTGAAATGTTGGTAATCAGTGCCTGTACTTTTCAAAAATTACATCGGAATTTCACCTCCTCTGAATGAACACACGTCCTTTACTGAAGCGTGACATGCCCGTCTGTTGAATGTAATTATTTTCGTACAGAATTAGATCTTCAGAATACACTGTTACTGTTTGCCAAAGTCACTACTTAAACATTGTTTAATGTTTATTTGAAATTAAGCACAAAGCTACACAATGGGCTATCTGTGCTCTGCCCACCACGGGTATCGGAACCCGGTTTCTAGCGTTGAAAGTCCGCAGACATACCGCTGTGCCACTGGGGGACCACTACTTAAACATAGGCAGAAACTAAGAGCTCTTAAATTGTTAAATTTTTACCAGACACAAGGAATATTTGTGAGAAAGTAATATTACGTAATAACTTGTACTAGAAATAGTTGCTATAAATCTTCAATAAAAATTACAGTTAATGATAATTAGTCTTAATTATGCATGACAGGCAAACAAAAGAAGCCTCTTTAACCACTATGCCTTAGTTTAACAGTTGAATGTTTTGCTCTTGGGGGTATTTTCGTCCCTTATCTTAGGATCACCTAACAAGTGTATGTGAAAAAAGTAGTTTTATCATCTTAACGTGGAAGTAATAGCATCATAGTTTGTGTGCATGTATATTGTAATCAGTAAATATATAGGTTGAGTGTACGTCGTTAGGGTAATATTTGGAAGTTTTACTTTTTGTCGTTAAATAATATTTTACTTGTTGTTTAATAATTTATAAATATTTAGATAAATCATTTGAAAAACTGTATTCTAGTGCACCTTTAAATCCATCAGAAAGTATAAAACTTGTGTTCAGATATCGCGTGAAAGTAATTGTTTTGTTTTGAATTTCGTGCAAAACTACATGAGGTCTACCTGGATAGACTAGTGGTAGACTAGAGGGAAGGCAGCTAGTCAATACCATCCACTGCCGTGTCTTGCACTACTTTTTACCAACATACAGTAGTATTGACAATCACATTATAACGCCCCTACGGTTGAAAGGGCGTGCATTTTCGGTGGCGGAGATCCAAATTCGCGACCCACAGATTGCGATTCGAGTGCTCTAACAACCAGGCCATGCCAGGCCTCGTGAAATCAATGACACTGGACGAATGCTCAGTTCAATAAAAACTGTGAGCGAATAATTTAGTTTCAGCAAAACAATACAAAACATTTGTTGTGAATACAAACAACGATATTTTTGTTTCAAACTGTGAAACAACAGTACACAAACATGACTAAAATCACAATGTTATATTATGAGAACATAATGAAGTTAATTCTATGCGTATCTTAAGCATAAAATCGTTTGTTTTATTTTAAGTAATACTTATTTTTCAACGCCACTTTTACGATGTATGTTTTAATCGATGTTAGTCGTTAATTGTTACTGAGGTTACATTACACAATTATTTAAACTTTTTCGTTGTTACTAAAACACAAGAACACAGGCTACTTCTAGGAATAACTGTCGGATCTTTGAATGAGAGAAGACTGAAATACACATTATATATACAAAACGATAAAACCCTATAACCCGAGCGCTTTCGAAAGATAGACTTTTCATCTTCAGAAGCAAACTGGGAATGGTGATGTAACTACATGAGTGATATATAAAATGATGAGTGACGTCATGAAGGCTTCCAGGAAGTGTTTTGTATATTTTTCAATGTACTGTAGAAAGTGTGTCTCATTTCAGGTGCAACACGGCCGGAAACGAGAGCGTTATGTAAAAAAGTGTTAGAGATGTTTTGCTTTACAAATGGTCAAGAAAAACTATAGTTAAGTGTTGCTAAAGTAAAATAAAGGAGACACATGGAGACTGACTGGAAAAGAAATGTTAAACAGATTAATTTATGAAGACAGGCATGAAAAATTATCATAAATAAATAGTAAGTATTAGATATATTAGGGGTGAACATTGAGAGTTCACATTACATGATAAAAAAAAAGTCCGAAAGAGAACAGACCAATGATTGGAGATCATTGATTCCAGGATCTTGAGAACAAACCAATGATCAGATATCACTGATTTCAGGATCTAGATTTATTCCACAAGGTTGAACAGTATTTAGATTAGCAACCCAATAAACTTCTTTTATCTGTCTCTCAGCTTTAGTTTTAAAGTCAGTTTCAATACCAATTTGAGTAACATCATTAATAGAATGACTGGGCTAGTTGAAGTGTTGAGCAAAATGGAGATATTTTTCGGTGTTGATAGAAGACTCATGGTTGTTGAAACGTTCTCCAAGAGTCGTTTGGGTATGTCCTACATACCGATGATTGCATGTTTTACACTGTATGAAGTACATGTGTTCCACAAGTGATTTCTTTGAATATTTTAACGTTTCTCTGGTTGTTCTTGTCAGAAATGAGTCAGTGGTTTTTATGAACTTGTAGGTTTGACAGTGAGCTTTATTACATGAATTATAACCATTCTTTGGTGGGATGTAATTGAGTTTTGTCTGAACAAGTATATCTTTTAGAGTTCTGCTTTTCCGGAAGGAGACAACAGGAACTCCAGGAAAGATCTGTTTAAGGTAATCATTCAGTTGTAGGAGATGAAAATGTATTTTTTCAGAATGCTCGAAACATTTCTGGGTTTAAAATGATAGGTAATAACAAGAGGAATTCTCTTTGCAATTTTATTATCATGAACCATGATAGTGATAAATACTGTAAACGTGGAGTCAAAATAGAGATTTGTAGCTTGAGAAAATAATGTAGACACTATTTCCAGTCTAGTTTGTTCACTTTTTTAGAGTTCCTGGTTGTAGGCTTCAAAATATAATATTTGCATTTTGATTCAACTTGATTCTGTACTTTTTTGACGATCCTATTCACCTTTTTAAATTATCAATTTTTAATTATCTTGTTACTCTGTTTTTAAGATATTTTCCCGCTGAGTGTTTGCTTTTATAGTGAAGGTAATGTTGTCTATCTGTAGGTTTGTTTGTACAAGTCGGTGTGTAAAATTCGTCCTTTAAAAAGACAGTGACGTCAAGAAAGTTAATTTGGGTAGGAGAGTAATTAAAGGTAAACTTGATTGTTTTGTGAAAGGTGTTTGCATATCAGATAAATTCTTTAAATGATTCAAAACCGGCTGTCCAAGTGAAAAATATTTCATCTATGTAACGTTTCCATGTATGAGGTTTTACAGGACTTAATTGTAAAAGCTGGCTTTCAATGTGACTTATAAAAATATTGGCATAATTGGGAGCCATTTTGGTACACATTACAGTACCATTAATCTGAAGGTAATGCTCGTTATTGAATTCGAAGTTGTTCAGAGTTAAGACAAGGCTGGCAAGATCAGTTACTGTTTGGGATTTCGATGGATTAGAAAGAATTAAGGCAGACTTCAGAGCTTCTAGTCCTTCATTCCACATGAAATCAATTGTGGAACACAGAATACCATTTACCATATACAGTGTAAAAAATACAATCACCGGTATGTAGGACATACCCAAACGACTCTTGGAGAACGTTTCAACAACCATGAGTCTTCTATCAACACCGAAAAATATCTCCCTTTTGCTCAACACTTCAACCAACCCGGTGATTCTATTAATTATGTTACTCTCATCGGGATTGAAACCGACTTTAAAACTAAAATTGATAGACAGATAAAAGAAGCTTATTGGATTACTAATTTAAATACTGTTCAAGCTTGTGGAATAAATTTAGATCCTGGAATCAGTCATCTCCGATCACTGGTCTGTTCTCTAGATCTTGGAATCAGTGATCTTTGATCATTGGTTTGTTCTCTGTCAGAAAAATAATTTTATTCATTTATTTTGTTCAGGTAGAGTGAACTCTCAATATTGACTCCTAATATTTCTAATACTTACTATTTATTTATGATCATTTTTCATAAATTGATCTGCTTTCTTTTCTTTTCCAGTCAGTCTCCATGTGTCTCCTTTATTTTACTTTAACAACACTTAAGTATAGTTTTTCTTGACTATTTGTAAAACAAAACATCTCTAACACCTTTTTACACAATGCTCTCGTTTCCAGCTGTGTTGCACCTGAAATGAGATACACTTACAACAGTACATAGAAAAATCTACAAAACACTTCCTGGAAGCTCAGGTGACCTTAATTATGTCACTCATAATTTTATATATCACTCATATAGTTACATCACCATTCCCAGTTTGCATCTGAAGATGAAAGGTCTATCTTTCGAAAGCGCTCGAGTTATAGGGATTTTATCGTATATAGTAAGACTTCTTGAACCTACGTGTTTTTCTGACATCATGTAAAAATATATATGTATGTGTGTGTGTGTGTGTGTGTGTGTGTAATTTTGGTGGTTAGAGCTATGCAATTTTTAAAAGTAATTTCAGCCGTGTACACTGTATACGCTCAGACTATCACGTATTTATTCAAATGATCATACTGAGGAACTTTTTCATTTGTATACTGTAAACGAAGGTAGACTTGGAAAAATGCAGACCATATTTTGCAAAAAAAGTTATTTTACTTGTAGTATTTGCTCATACAGACAGTTATTTTTCAATCATACAAACAAGGAAGATAAAAACACATTTCAACACTGAATAAATGATTTCAATTATAGTATGGTATTATATATAACACATCTGACAAACACGTATTAAGAAGACAAGCAGATAAATGTGCAATAAACATATGCTAAATGCAGACTTAAACATCATACTATTTGGAACAAATACTTTGAATTTTATGGAATAATTTATTTATATGTGGAATGAACAAATCATTTCGTACTTCTTTCACTACTACTATTGTAAAAAAATAGAAACATTTTAGGATAAGTTATTATTTATTTTGGTATTTTACAAAATAGAGGTTTTAGGCTTAGTGATTAGTGACCCAGATAAAATAGACACATTACATAAAATCTTCGAATCTGTAACACCTGCTACACTGATCTGATTTTGTGGGTGAAAAATATTTGGAGTTTGTTTGCACCACTTGTTTTTAAATGTGAAGTTTATTTATTTTTAAACGAAATTTTACATAACACTCAGCTTGAAGTTATGTAAAGTAAAAGTATTCATAATAATATGGTACAACCCTAATTTAATTACCAAATGATGAATGATCCCAAGTAAAATAGATCTTGAGGCTTATTGCTGATTTTCGGTTATTCGAATATTCCATATACCAGAGTTTAATAAATATATGAAACTCAGTATCATAACCTATCCTTTTTAAATAGAGAAAAAAAAATATACTGTTTTAATTTTATCTTCATCCTAATTTGCATATAAGCTTAAATCTTTTTATAACCTTGTCATTTCTTTATTATGATTAATTAAAGTTTGGTAAGAAAAAAGGGTGTGATTATAATTACTGAACAGATATACATGTCAACAGGTACAGTTGACCAAGAAGGATTTTCTCCTTTGGGTAGTCCCATTACCCTCCAGAGAAAAGGGTCTGTGTATGGATCTAATGTTCCACTCATCACAGAACTAGGTACGTAGAAATGTTTCCTAACTCATTCATTATCCAAGAGTTCGTAATGAAGATTAAACTTAGCAGTGTTGCAAGTTGTAAGAAGAGATAGATTCAAAATGAAGCTTTCCTTAAATTATGTACACTTAAGGTTAAGGTTGTCCCAATATATACTACCACATAAATTCTAAATTTAATTCTACCCATCTCAAGAGCTTGGAGACATTCCTCAAACTAGCCAAGTTTCTAACATTTGTTGCAGATAGTAAACTTCACTTATACTAAAGGTAAGTGGAAGAAGATAACTATAGTGTTAGACATTAAAGGACCAGATAGGTTTTACTTTGAGGTAATTACGAGCCAAGGCATTACACAACATTCTATATCAAGGTATCACGAGACCTACCCGTACGTGCCTATAATGCTTTTCTTTTATTCTTTTTTAGTGAACGACTCCAATGTTCAGTTTATGGACCAAGACGACGATGATGACCCCGATACAGAACTTTATTTAACACAGCCATTTGCATGTGGGACAGCCTTTGCTGTCAGTGTTTTAGATTCCCTGATGAGCACAGTATGTTACTTTTCAGTTTTTTGTTACCTTAATTAATCAATTAATCGAAACATTTCCAGAACTCTACTATTATCAAGTTTGCATGAACTTGTTTTCTTTAAAACTTTTCTTTCAACATATTCTCATATCACCGCTATATTAGTTTAAAATGTTACAATGTATTACTAAAATAACCAGGGGTACCTCTTTTAGAAATAAAAAGCTATTCATAGAAATATGGAGACTTGAAATAATATTGAATTTAATTTTAAAGTTATCTTAGTTACATAGTTTTAAGCATCATATTAATTAAAGTTTTGCTAGATTTAGTAAATTGCATTGCCTTTTCTGAATAGTGTACAAACTGTTAAGTGAATTTTTATAACATAAGTCATTTTATATTATTTTCAGACATACTTCAATGCTAACGCCTTAACGTTGATTCGTTCTTTAATTACTGGAGGAGCTACTCCAGAATTAGAGCTAATTTTGGCAGAGGGCGCTGGTTTGCGAGGAGGCTACACAACACCAGACACTATAATTAATAGAGATCGCTGCAGAGTTGGACAAATATCACTGTACGATGGACCTTTGGCCCAGTTTGGAGTAAGAATCCATGACATTTTTAACATTATGAATTAAGCTCCAAGTTAAAGTAACCAGTCTGTACTGAGTTTGTACCTCGGTACCAGTAATTTAAAGTAATTTCTGTTTTGCAATATATTCGTTAGGTGGAAAACGAAATCTAATCAAAAACAGGATCATCAATGGAAAATTAAACATGTGTAATCTTCGGACGTTTCGGAATTTACACATTCTATCATCAACGATCTAAAATGTTTTCATGCAACATAGATACATACGTTTTAAATAGCTGATGATGGAATGTGTACAAACAGTATAATCAGATATGAAACTAGAATAAAAGTATGAAACAACATTTTAAGTGTACGAAGAATACACATTTCTTGTCTTCTGTGAGATGTTTAACACATATATTTCTAAGAAAGTCGTGTAACAACTCTCTTGCCAACTTACTATTCCAGGTCAATTTATGGAATTGTGTGTGTGACTTTCAAGTTGTAATATATTAATATTGAAGAAACTGGAATATTACTGTTTATATCAAATTATAGTTTCTTATTATCATTATTTACCAATGAGACACTCGAGTGATAGAAATATAAAAAAAATCCTAATTTTGCTTTGCAAAATATTTAATTTCTGTTGTAAACCAAAACCACAACTACAATTGAATATTTGTAATGATGAAATGCTTAATTTATCCACATATAAATTAATTGAAACAAAATTTGGTATAGGTTGAGAATTAGACGTGTTTTTGGAAGTAAATTCTAAAATTTCAGCTACAATGAAAGGGATTACTGTGTTCTGTTGCTGATGCTGAAACACAGTTTCCCATATTTTGTCATAATTTTTCTACTGACCGAGTTCTTTGTTTTCACCCTATGCTAGAAATAAAATATTATCTCTCAACTTGTATTTTTTGCAATTTGACGTTACATTTTGTGCGGTTAACAATTGATTTTGACGTAGGAGGGAGGAAAATACGAAGATCTCTTTATAACTGCACTGAGAAATTATGGCATGCTTTGTATTGGCCTTTATCGGTTTCGTGACACCAGCTCCTCCTGTGAGGCATCTTCTAAGCGTTTCGTCATCACCAATCCACCAGCTGAATTTACACTGCTGCCATCTGACGTGGTAAGCAAGTTTTGTTATTAAATCAAGTTTACTTACAAATCATTAATTTTGCTTTGTTAACAACTAATGTCTAAACTAAAAAGTAAATAATATCAATTAATTGACATATTTATATAAGACGATTTACTTCTACCACGTTTCTCTCTCTCTTTCGGAAAGCACATGTTCCCAGTCCAAATAGTTTATTGCAATAATAACTCATTTCCCTTAACTAAAAAAAAAAAAAATACCTTTTGGTCAGGTTTGCTTAGATAAATACGCAAAGGCCTTTAGTTTTGAAAATTTATCTTGATAATAGATCTCTAATAGAAAAACTCAATCTCAAGAGATATTGTGATATTACTAGTACAAGAGATGTCCTTATTAATATTAAATATAGTGTTTTAATAATAAACGTTCTCGAAATGATGAATCTATAATCAATACTCTAGAAATAACTAATGAAAAAGGGCAAAACTTATATCCTATAATCATCAATCTAAAAACACCAGGAAATGGATATTATATGAAATGCATTGAATACTCGCTAAATCTTGGCCACATTTGGTTCTAAACTGTGATCAAGACGTTGATGAGTTTTCCATTCTGAATTATTAGCATGTGTGTTAACTCGGTTTTCGGTGAGAAGCACCACGAAACGTTTATTTCGATAAATGATCAGTTGATATTCTACTTCATCGCCCCGGGTGGTTCAGCGGTAAGCTTGAAGGGCTTATAAAACTAACAAGAGGGAATCGTCAATAGCCGCAGTATTTGAAATTCTTTTAGGCAGAATTTGAGTAAATTAATCTATGAGACCTTTGTTTCCCTAAATTTGATAAATTATAATAGAATTCTATGGTATTGATATAGTAATTTATGATTTTTTTTAGATATTTCGAATGTATATATAAAACCTAAAAAAATTATTTTCTTTCACATCCTCCACGTGCGAAATTTTATAAGGTTTAGCAACCTACAACAAGTAGCAAACAGGTACAAAGGTCGTAACTAGAAGAGATAATTATTTGCTTTACTTCTTTATTTATCGTTTTATGTTTAAAAAATAAGTTTAAGAACTTATTTGTAAATAGTAATAATCTATATACATATATTATGTATAATAATTGAAATGTGACTGTATTTTACAAAATACTAGTTCACTAAAACACAGCTAAGAAAGGTCACTTTGTAAAGACTAAAGGTCGGTTTTATATTATTGTACATGGTAACATGAGTGCACTTGCACTGCGTCACTGTAGCTTCTGTATTGTTAATGTTGAGACAGGCACAGCTGAAAGGTCAATATAATAAAAATAATAAATATATATATAAATGTATAATGTTATGAGATTTAAGCTATTTACTCTAAACAGTTATGTTTTCGTGTTATAATATGTAGTCATTCTAGAACAAAAAAGGCATAATTTATATTTATTTCCTAGGTTTTATGGTGGTTACGAGATCGGTCAAATCGACCAAATCCGTACAGATATTCGTTAGTGAAAAAATAACAAACAAAATAAAAGTTTTTCTTAAAAAACGTTTGACAACTACCTGGACATTATAAAGATTTCACATGTGAAATTTGAAAATTTTCTGATGCATAAAAGTATTTTTAATCTTAAAATGAAAATTACTTTGCATGTTGGATAGGGAATGTGCGAAATGAAAAGGCATGAAAAAAACATTGCTTTAGAAAAAATCAAAATTAAATATCTTATTTTTAAAAAACTACATATTTCTAGGACCTTTCATCTCAAATTCACAAGAATTTCATCCACTGGTTTCATTTTTGAAAATAGCTTTCACGAGAGTTGCATACCTACTTGCAATGAGTCGAAAAACTGTAATTAGATCTCAAATCGGTCAAGAGATGACGAAGCTATGAGCTAAAAGTTTGTACTTGAAAAAATCCAAAAAACTCAGAGTCGTTTATCCGTGGCTAAAAACCGAGGATCGATGCATGTGGTGAATATAGCGCAGATAGCCAATTGTGTAACTTTGTGTTTAACAAC
The DNA here is from genome assembly GCF_000517525.1 of Limulus polyphemus. Taxonomy (NCBI): domain Eukaryota; kingdom Metazoa; phylum Arthropoda; class Merostomata; order Xiphosura; family Limulidae; genus Limulus; species Limulus polyphemus. Next base: position 171,961 of record NW_013666350.1, on the reverse strand, counting down.
AACATGTCTACAGCTAGAGCTTTGCAGACTAAAAACTTAATAGTACACCACCTTACTGGTTATTTTCTCTTGCGGGTCGTGTAACACTAACCTTATCATGAACTGGTGCAACTACGTGGAAAATATTAGAATTCCAACAACGAGAATTTCGTTACCGTAGACACGCTCATCTGTTGCTCCTACACAGCGTCAGGGTTCGTCCACTTAGCTGATCCAATATCGTATAAAACATCTTCAAATACCTTTTAAAAATAATTATAAAATAAAAACCATAATGATTTTCATTACTCGATAATTCTGTGTAAGTATCTTTAGTTAATTCCAATCCAAAGTGCAATTAATTTACAAAGTTGTAGCTAGTTATGCCTTTTTGGAAGCAAATAACCGAAAACATTTACCAATTCTCGTGTCTACAGATAGTGAAATAAAATTAGCTAACTATTTCTGTATTTTAGGTGTACGTGCTCCTCCAGTTCGACCCTGGCATGGAATACAAACCCAACAGAGGAGAAGAGCCCAAAGATGAACGTTCCTGACTCTTATTTTGTAGCGCCTTGACAGACGGGCCTTACTCTTTCATTTGACCAGAAAACTATAAGCTCACGCGATTAGTTAAGAAGTTCACATGTTTTTATTTTTTGTATTAATTCTATAAACAGTCGTTCCAGGTTCTGTAAGGCAGGAGATATTTAACAAACAATGAATCTTCCAGTTCTTGGAGTATTTTAAAAATGAATAAACATATGTAAGTCAGCGCACCAGATGTACAAACACTATGTTCTGTAATTATTACATTATACTCGTAAATACGAAGAATTACATTGTGAAGTACTCGTGAATGTTCTCATTCAGAAAAGTGTGACATGAGCTTGGAAGCTTGTGTTCCTTATTTTCCCGTTTTTTTTAATATTAAAAGTAGCAATTATTGAACATTGTCTTCCAATAAGTTATGCATGTGAACTTCTGTTTTCCTTCATTTGTTTTGTATTTTTAACAACTTTGTGCATTTCTCTGTTCAGCTTAACATTTTAAGTTCAATTGAAATGGTCAAATATAAAGAGTAAGACGTGATTTCTTCAGATTTATTGATTGCAAGTACACTTGATAAATGGTTTTTAGAACATTCCTAACCTTATACAAGAAGCAAATAAATGATTGGTGTAAAAAATAATGCAAATAATTAATATCAAACATCAGATTGAAATAGTAGAATTATATCTCTGAATAGTCAAAGCTGGTTACATAAATCTGAAGGGAGAAAAAATCGTCAAGGACGCTACAAGAACAGACTTACACGTTTTAAGAACTAAAAAAAAAAAGGTTGCTACAAGAAACAAAGTATACTTATACTGGTAATAGTTCACCAGATGTGAAACCTTTCCCACTGATCTCTGCAATATTATTTACACGTTATTGGAAACTGTATGAACGTCATATTTATAAAATGGCGAACTTTAGTTTGATCACTACACTCGATTAATCATCTAAGTGTTATAGTTTGTTTGTTTTTGTTTCTGTAAAATTAACAGGGCTACACCTCTGGAGCACTTTATTCTTGGGTATGTAAATTTAATAGTTGTGTTGATCAGAAACTCTTTGTATATTATATTCTTTTCTAGATTCCACCTTTTCTTACTTCCCTCACTCCTGTACCGCTGTCCTTATAGCTTCTGATCTGTGGTTTGTTTTATTATGTTATATTACATATAGTAATTCACTACGTGCAAGTGTTAAGGTACGTATTTATTTTTCAATACTAATGCAATAACGGCGTCTACGTGTAAACGTGAATAGACGTATTTATGTGGTTCTCATTATACTGGGAAACCATGTGCTTTGTGCGAGCCCAATCATCACTCCATCTTTGTCTATATTATGTTTGGGTAAAACAGAAAACCTATGTGGATATATATATGCACGGAACGAAGAGGATTTTTATTTCTATACGAAAAAAAAATCCTGGATAGATAATTTCTCTTTGATTACTGTAAGTTTGTACATTCTCTGTACATAGAGATGTATAGATTGTACTCTTCTAAACTTCAGAGTTCAATATTGATGTATATACTTAAGTGTTTGTATGTAACTACATTGGCAAGTGTGTGTCCTTACGTCTCTCTATACATGCATAAAACGTAATTACTGAAGCAAACTTGTTAACATTGAAACAAATCTGTAAAATCGAAAGTTGTTGCCTGTTGTTGTATTCTTTTGTTTTGTGCGATAAAATCGATAGAATAATTTTCATAAATAGCAGAAGACTACCACAAGTTGTAAGAACATTCCATGAAATGAAAGACGCTTAAACGACAGTTTTCCCGCCATTTGTAGCCACGTTTAAGCTATTACTTGGTGTTTATAATCTGCTGAACTGTTATTCAATAACACTTATAGAACATCGATTATGTATTTTATGACAAGTGTTATAACTATCTTTATAGGATGTTTAACTGTTTGATGAGAAAAAAAGTGATGCAGTTAATAATATGATAGAATTACTTTTTATTTGTAATTAATGTAAACAGCGTCGGCGTTACAAGTCTATTAACATTTCCAATGTTACAGTGGGTTAATTTAGGACTATTGGTTAGTGTTAAATAGAGAAGTTAAAAATAACACGATAGAAGCAATTGTTATTTAAAACTGTAAATACACGTAAAAAGTAAAAAAAAATAAAGGGTGTCCAGAAATTATGTAAACAAAATTGTTTACTTGTGTTCCCGAATTTATCATATAATTTTCTGACGCCCTCTATATTAATCGTAGAAGCAATGTACTTCAGATGGTTTGAGCCACTGTTGCATAAAGTTTAAAACAATAGCGGATTATGTCGATCCCTTCATACTCGTAAGGAAGTATTTACAGACTTTATGATACTTAAAATATAAAAGCTGTTTTCAAAGTAATATATACTTTATATTAAAGTCAGTATCAATCTGGGAAAAGCTGAAATACACTTAAGGATGTTAAAAAACTTTAAACACAATCTACATATGTACAGTAATTGTTAAATTTACGGTACCCACATTGACATTAAGAAGTGGTTAACTTGCGGTATAGTTTGATATTCTATAAAATTAAAAGAAAAGACAAACAAACATTTTATAAAATACTCATAATTATTTCGTTTTTCAAGTCCTAAAAATCTATATATATATATATATGCGTTTGTGAAAACAAATATCGTATTTAAAGGCACCTCTCAGAAGTATCCATTACTAAAGCAAACAGTAAGATACTACAATAAACTAAGTTTTTTGTAATTTCTCCCATTGCTTTAGCCCTAATAAACATCAATGTTGTGTAAGGGAGTATTTAATAGTAGTGCCTGTGCTGTGCTGAGACAATCTCTCTTAGTAAGTACTTTATAATAACAATAGTGTATGGTGTTCAATAAGAATGGCATCGGTATAAATGGTACCATTAATAATACAAGGTAGGAACACAATGGCATACTAAAAATGACACCATTAATCACACTGATAAAAATTGTATATGTAATAAAAGGCGGGAATAAGTTTTTCAGGTTTACATAAAAATCATAAACATATTTTGTTTTCTGTATTTTTTGGTTATGGTAAGAAATAGTGCCATTTTCTTCTCTTTATACTATTAGTGGTGCAATTTCAACTGGTGCCATAATTATCGGATTTATTTTTTCCGAGATTCATAGTATAGTAACCATAAATATTGTGTGCAAGTATGTCGGAGAAGCTGAGACATTTAGTTATGTAAAGTTCAAATTATACAGGTGAAGTATTTGTTTAAATTTTAGAGGTAAAAGTTGTTTGATGAATTGTGGTTTATGCCATACAGATAAAGTTTTATGTATGGGATCAATGGTTAGTTGTTCAATTAAACTTTGAAGTAGATATGTATATATATGTTTAAGCTTGGCGTTATATGCATTAGAATATTATTAAAAGAGTTTAATGTCAAAGTGGTTAGACAACTTTATACTGCAGCTAGAAGTAAAGTTCATAACTTTATGAATGATAGAGTTTATATTTCTAAAACCAAATCTGCCCCTGAGGTCGGTCATTTTATTTTTCGTGTACCATGTTATCAGTTTCCTATCCTAATGCTAATCTTTTTAAGAGTAGTATAAGAATAAGTATACTAAAACTTGTTTATGAAGAGAGACGGATGCTATGAAAATAAATCGTTAACCAAACAATATTTTAATATGTTGAAAGAAAATCCGATTTATGGTAAATATGTAGTGATAAAAATGTTTTCATTAAAGTATGTTATTGTTTATGGAAAAATAATAATAATTGCAGCGTTCTAATTGTTGGTTGTCCTGGGTGGAGTGAAAATTAAGAAGTATTGCATTTAGTTCCTAAGGGCATAAAACTGTCATCAGTGAAATTAAAATGGTTGTTAAAAAGTCCGAGTGAATCTGTTGTGAGTTATATTAAAAGATCAACTGATAACTATTTAGCTTCATATTTTTTTTTGTTTCAGGTTTAAAATAAGCACCTTGTACTTTGTGACACTCATCGAACTCCAATTGGTGTTAAATTATATTTTGATTAATAAGAGGGTTTTAATAATTTGTTTGCTCAGAAATATTGTTTTACAATCTCCATTAAAAACTAACTTTTCAATGGCCTTAATATTCAAACACGTTACGTGATATTAAAATATTTTCATATGTTCTACTATAGGCTACTCAAGTAACACTAATATTTCAAACATTTTAAAAAGGTTCTTTCTATACTGACTTGTATGAAAAAAGATACTTTTATAATTATATTATGGAGGTTTATGCATTATTCGATTTTTTAATCATTTTATGGCTAGCAATAAGTTTCTAATAAAACCCAGAATTCTAACATGTGAACATATTTTATCCTATATTGGGGAGTTTTTGTCACAATATAGCATCATAAAAATAGACCGACTGAGTTGCTACAGACAAGTTAGAAGATAGAAAAGTATCTATGTCAAATTGTATTACAGCCAGATAAACAGATAAAACGTAACGAGCTTGAAACACAAATGTAACTTTTTGTGTAGGAAATTTTGAGTCATACTGACAAAAGTATTAGCTGATTAAGATCATGCTTGACGAGCGTTTCGAAGAGAAGACTGTTCAGTGAGCTCTTATAATCTCAATGCACTCTTTGTTGGATCAATAAAAGATGTCTCAAATGTTTATTTGTCTCGCCTAATAATATTTTGCTTATTTAAATAGTTAAACATAAAAGATAGAAATAAATTTTCAAAACTTATCAGAAAATTGATCAAATACGTTTAATTATAATCTCATGAACTTTGAATGAAAGTTATTATGTAACCGAAAGGTCCTCAGTAGTTTTTTGTTCAGTTGTGAACAGCCATGAAACTATTTTAAATTACTAAACTATATACACAAATATGTAACATTTTTACCATTGTATTTTTATATTTTTACCTACCTTGATAATAGACATGGAACGATATTCGAGTTGCTGAATTATATACATGTATATGTGATCCTTTTTTATGTTCTCAGTACATTTTTACGTTTTGTATCTGCCCAACGTACTTTTGAACAAACTGGAAATCAGTTATAATGTTATGTTATGTTATGTTATAATGTTATGTTCTCACTAAGCAAAACTAGCTATGTAACTTAGGAAGTTCAGATAAATTTAATCACAAGACACTTATTATGAAGAGAAGAAAAATAAAGTTTATTCGTTAAAAACATTGGCACATTTAAGTTTCAAGCTAAGTTTTAAGAAAGTTTGTTGTCAATCAGTATAGACTGTTTATAGTATACCTGAAGTTTTACACGTGTTATAATTATATTACACACACACACATACACGCATATATATATATATATATATATATATATACATATAATACAGCCAGTAAATAATACTAACATAGGAAGCAATCACATTTATGTTAACCTTCTGTGATATAAACATATAAATTCAAAATATGTATACTTCTTAACATTATCATTTACTATTAAAAACTAAGGGCTGAGATGTGTTATTTGACATCAAAATAAGCAAATAAAAAAAGTGTAATTAATTTTTTTTCCAGAAATTCAATATATATATATACGGACTTTATAATCCTTAAATCCGGGGTTCGATTCCCTCTATGGACAGAGGTCAGATAGCCCATCATGTGGTTTTGCGCTAAAATAGCAACAACAAAGCTAGGTTGACTTTTAAAGATTTGGTAAGAAAATACTAAACATTTATACAACTGCACAGTTCAAAGACAATCAATATTTAGAGTACTTCTCATAAGTAGTTCACGAACTAGTGCAGTCATTTTGTCATTCACTGACAATGATAAACGTAATTCAAACTTTTGCTATCATCAGTTTTAAAAGAAAATTGACAGTTCACGCTAATGATAATTTCGCGGCACTCAAAATAAATATAATGTCAATCTTTCTGCACTTGCAGGTGATAACCTAAAAAAAAATATTTTCAAAGAAAGCGATTCATCGCGAAAGCAAACTTAGAAAGGTTTCTGTGAAGGTATTTTGAAGTTTGAAAGATTTAGGGAAATTTGTATTTGAATTTATGGCAAAGCTACTTAGGATCTCTTCGGCCTTAGTCCCTAAATAAGCCACCCCGGGCTGTAGAAGTTGGACTTTTTTATTGTGTTGTGATATGCAGCTAAGAGAAATTTTAAGATACAGAGATGTGTTTGAAGTACGGAAATGTTGCTCTAAGACACATCAAAAGCTTTCAAATGAGATGTATATCCAAACTCCAAGAAAGAAAATAATATTCTTTGATCCTGAGTGTTTTTACACATTTTCGAAAGGACACTAAAAACAAACTTTACCATTATTTGTTCCTTAAGTATCTGTTTTCCATTGTGATGTAGAAGTTACAACATGTTTTCCATTGTGATGTAGTAGTTACAACATGTTTTCCATTGTGATGTAGTAGATACAACATGTTTTCCATTGTGAAGTAGTAGATACAACATGTTTTCCATTGTGAAGTATAGTTACAACATGTTTTCCATTGTGATGTAGAAGTTACATGATGTAATAGTTACAACAACTCTCTGTCTTCGACTAACTGTTTTCAATATATTTCTAAAAGACAAAAAAAAAGTCCAGAATCCCAGTATGTATTTTTTGATAACGACTTTGATACGAAAACAAATATGGCGAAATAATTAAGGTTGTTGTTAAGCACCAAGTTATCAGTAGTTTGCTTAGCGCAGGCATTGAAACCCGATTTGTAGCGTTATAAACTCTTAGACTTACTACTGATCCACCAGATGGGGAGCAAAATAATTAAGGAAAATGAAATTTCCTATCAGAGTTATCCTCATATATCTAACTACATTATAATATCTGAACGTTTAAAACAAGGTAATTATATTTTTCGGTTATTTGTTCTTCACGAGTTTACAAAATATATTACCATTATACAATGTATGTAAACAACAGAAATTAACATCTAGTGCTAACCAATTGAACACAAAGGCAAAACAGCAGAGCATTTATTATCCTCAGGATTTTCTATTGAAAAGATCTCAGGTAAAACTTACAACTTTATTTAAACATTGTTTTTGCAAGCAAAGTGGTCGATTAGATAGACATAAAAACGTGTATTCGCAAAAGAAATGACTGGAACTAATTCTGTAGCCACAGCGCATAGCTTACGTTCGAAGACCTATCAACAAGTATATCTTTAAATCAGCTATCAGTTCGGTTTTCTAGCGTGGTAGTTAGAAGATTTGTATTTAAAATATTTTTATTGTAAATATTAGTAAAAAATAATAATCAACGGGTGTGATTTTTTCTAAACTATGTTTGACTGCTCAAACTATTTCTACAATCAAATAAGGGCAGATAATGAATGATCTTGAGAAAAATGTCGGGGTGAACGGGAGAATCACCTTCAAGCAATTTGGCAACAAAGGCATCTATTGATAAACTCAGTGATGTAAAGGGGGACGACGCTTCCTCAATTCACTATCTTCGGATAACTCGAGTTTTTAGTATTTTACCAAAGGAAGGCATCCAGTTCTTGAGATATGACAAAGGCAAATTTGGGAACAGAAAACATGTCGAAAAAATAATGTTTTTAACGTTATGAAACAAAAAAGGTGTCCAACCTAAAAAATTACTACTATCCATAGCTACCATAAGCTATTATTTGTTTTCAAAATGCATACGACTGAGAAAAAAAATCAATAAAATAAGCTGAACATTTATAATGGGTAAAATATATATATAACCCCACGTAAAACCTTTAAAGTTTTGGTTTTGTAGTTTTATGTCATATTGCATCAACATTTTTTTATCCTGTATTACACCTTCATTTACTAACGATTGTATGAAATTAGAGATTACTGGAAAAAAAAAGAAGAAAATAACTTTAATAAGTTTCGAATTCTAAAACGATAAATATATTTAAAAGTATTTTAACCCTAGAATTACCGAGTTAATCTGTGGACGTCAGCATGGACCCCATTCATGTTTTAAGCATATTTTTTGAACTATTTATGCACCGAATTGCTTCTGGGTCTATCAGTTTGTTGGTTTCTGGATGTGTTGTACAAAATGAGTTAATCCATACCAGTTCTTTTGGCCAGTTTTTTAACACTGAATGATGTAACAGGTAAAAATATAAAAAACTCAATATGATGCAAAACATGAACCCCACATGCAATGAACAGTATAAAAACAAGTCGGTAATTTGATAGTTAAAGCACCTACTTTATTTTATCCTTTTTTTATGTTCGCTTAAGGAGTATTTCAAAGTTACTTAAAAAAATTATACCCCCCCCCCACCCCAATATGACTTAAGTATTTTTTACACAAATATAGAAGAGTTAATAATGCAACGAGCGTTTGATCAGATTAAACATTTTAGGTACCACTGAGAAGATTTAAATATGTATAGTAAAATAACTGATCAGATATAGTTATTTAGTTTCATTTATAAAATGTTTTATTCATTTATTATCAAATATTAATCTATTGTGTTACTTTAGCATCTTCATTTTCATTTGAGATTATGTAATATTTTCATTATATTTATTTAGTCGAGTCAACAAGCCTGGAACTTCAAATTATTTATATCTCGAATTATATTCAAGTGACAAGATAAATTTTCTATTAGTCATCCCAACTAAAATAATTAGAAGTTGTCTAAAAGTGATAACCAGCGTTAAATTACTCTTCCAATTATTATAAATTTTTTCCCACAAGAGGTGGAATAATACCGTAACGCAACCACTAGATGGCAGTGTCAGTATGTTGTTAAATAAAAAGATATATCCTGCATTGAAAATCGTATGCTTCCTTATTTACAAAAGGAGGTGTAATGCATAGTAAAAATGAGCATATTTACTCAAACTAGCAACATTTATTCTGATAACAAAACTAAAAATAAAAAGCAATTCAAACAAACTTGGTTAAACAGTATAAATGTGAAAATGAAGACGAAGAACGCCAGTTGTTTCGGTTAGGATGCAATTATAGACTAAGAAATCTAAAATGTTACAAGTATAACAACCGTTTGTTTGTAATTAAGCACAAAGCTACACAATGGGCTATCTGTGCTCTTCCCATCACGGGTATCGAAACCCGGGTTCTAGCGTTGAAAGTTCGCAGACATCTACATGGCCTCTGATTTTCACTAGAAGTTCCTGAAAGGAAAACAAGTAAAATTTTATCGGTATATCTTTCGAACAACTCAGAATTTTTCTGAAAATATTGTATTTATATAGTTGTTTTAAGGTGTACATTACAAATACACTGTCGAATATGTCGGCGTGGAACCGAAACAGTCGTGAAATTATCACTAAGATCACTTCTGTCATGTTTGTTTGTTGAATGAAGTTGAAATTATCATTAAAATAAAGTATGTTCTAAAGAATCTAAATGAAAACTTTGTTAAAACTGAAAAGTTAAATTGGGTGCTTAATTGGTAACTTGGTCAACTGATTAGAAGTCTTGTGAATAAAACTTTGTGAAAAAAAGTATTTTGCTGTTTGTTATGGCATCTATTTCATTTGAAACATTTAAATTTATGAAACCCTTTTTTATTTGTCGCTACAGTTAGGAGATACTACAATTATTTACTAGAAAAGGGTTTTTGGTGTACAAAACTTGAAGATAGCATTTATATGCGGAAATATCTGTTAGCTGAGTTCTTGCACAGTTCTTAAAATATAACGTTGATAAACGGAAACATCGGCACATGTAGATCTTGAAAGTCAAGTTGTTCAAAACTTGAAAATAGCGTTGATAATTGGACCAACTGTTGGTTGAGATGTCGCAAAGGAAATATCTGCTGAAGCTTTTCGGCAGACACCTATCATAGCAGAACCGTCTGGAAAATGATCTATAGGAAATAGTACAGCTTATAAAATGAGTCAGATCAATGTAGGTCGGTAAGGCAATCACTGATTGGCATAGCCCTAAGCCAATCAGGAAATGTCACAGACCTACTGAAGGATGTGTAG
>NW_013666350.1:156388-160534 GCF_000517525.1 Limulus polyphemus | reverse complement strand
CAAATAAGACGTCTAGGAACGGTAAAGAGTTATGTTGTTCCTTTTCGAATTATTTACTAATACTCTATAAATCATTGATATGTTAAAAGGTGTATAAATTGCTATGTATAGCTGAATCATATACAAAGAATTTCCCCTTTCAGCTCAAATTCATTGAAGTGTTCGCTATTCGATTCTTTGCAATGTTTCGCGATCTGCATTTGAAGAAGTTAAACAGTACTGTAAACAATTATAAAATGCTTGAGATAGTTGCTATTGCCTAGAGCAACGTTTCGTATAAAACGCAAAAAAGAGGCAAATCGAGATATATCTGAAGCTTAATAAATGTCTGATGATGTGTCACATTTGACTAATGATGTTTTTATTAAATTCTTCTTAATTGATCTATAAGGGAGATCCAACAAGACGGGTGTAAAAATAGCATGTATGATCTATATTTTGTTCGTCGTTTGAACTCAGTAATGAAGTAAAAAGAATGTGTTAAAACATCCGCAGTCTAATTTGATGGTTCACGAAATGTATTAGGCTTAAGGAGCTAAACTAAAGAGCCTTGCATTATTAGGATAAGGTTGTATCCTTTAAAAACGATACTTTATTAGCTCCTTGCAAATGAAATTTCAAATAGATATTTCTAACAAAATACAACTGAAAATCCTTATACCAATACGAGAATGTAAGCCTCCTAATGAGCATCATATCATAGGTAAAAATGCAAATACCATTACCATCTGAGCAGGCTGGTCATCCATGAACTCCCGAAGAACGAGATTGCTAAGAAGTTGCACATATCTCAACCAACTTTACTTTGCACAAGATAATTCACAAAAATACAGTTCTTGTAAAATATCATAAACGAAGAGTACGCAAATTACTCTCACCAATGTGGCCTGGCATGGACTGCGGGTTAGGCCACTCGACTCGTTATCTGTGTAACGCGAGTTTAAATCCAATTATCGAACATGTTCGCTTTTTCAGTCATATGGCCGTGATAATATGATGGTCAATCCCACTATTTGTTAGTAGCCTAAGAGTAGGCGGTGTTGACTAACTGCTTCCCTCTAGCCTATCACTTACAAATTAGGGACGGCTAGCGCAGATAACCCTCGAGTAGCTTTGCGTGAAATTCATAAGCAAATAAACAAACAAACCAATGTTGCTGTAGAAAAAGACAATCTGCAGAAATCTGTATGAAAGTTACCTTGTATGTAATTGAAACAGTAAACGAGATCTGGGTGTGTATGAATGAATGTAATAAAGGACGGCTGATTTACTACCAGCCATGAGAACATACCAACTTTCTCAAAAATATAGTAAAGAAAATGTGAATAACGTTATTCTTCGGACTTTCTAATTGCCTCAGGTTTCCCATGCAATAAGAAAATTAAACTTCACAAATTACATAGTAAAGCAATGATTAGTGCTGGTTACTACAAGGAGAACGCAATGATGCTGATTATGGGAGTTGAACTTCCTGCTCTAAATGACCAGGACGCTAAATTAATAGTTTGTTTACATCAGGATAAAGTGTCTCGTCACATGTCTAAATATACAGCATCGTTTCTATGAACCGTGGAAACTGATGTTCATGCTCAACAAACGTATGAAGTCACCTGATTGCATACCTATGAGCTTCTGTATATCTATTTGTTTAAATATGGTCTTGGAAGCTACGTCTATGAACAGTAGAGGGTCTGCAGAAAGTGTTAAAATGTGTGGTTGAAGATTTACATCGCCTTACTTTAGCAGAAACCTGTTCCAGTAAATTGAATTGTCGGATAATTGTGCATTATAATGGACAGCACATTGAGAACGATTGATGACGAAAGGAATAATTCCAGAGGCAACACGGGACTTAGAACAATGCTTTTATAAAGTGCAATAAACTCTTCTTATTTCTTAGATTTGAAACGTTTTAAAACTCGGATAGATGATGTATCCCTTTAGCTGCACGTACCCTACTTCTTATGATATAGTCCATCCTTTCCACATCAAAGTTTGTTTCTTAATTTTATTTCTCTTTCTTTCGTCCGTTAATTTCATATTCATGATTTTACAATACAATATTATGATTGCCTTTCGACAAAGATGCAACATGAATTAATATTATTCAATTTTCTGTTTATATGTCAAATGTCTAACTAAGCTATTTCCATAGTTGACTATTATTAAAGTGATTAATGTCTGGTGTTGTTGGTTATGTATTACGACCAGAAACTTATTATACAAGGATTTTAAGAACAACCCATAACTCAAGGAACTTGAAAGTTGCTTTATTGGATATCTATGTATATGCCGGATAGTATTCATCTATATGTTAGCTTTATATATAACTTTATATAATCAGAGAGGATTAGTAGATGCAGTGCGATAATTCTTATTTCCTTCTTAAGCGAAAACACTAATAACTATCTTTCATACAGTATACAGCATTTTCATATAATCATTTTTTAAACTTAGCCTGACACTTTTAAAAGTTTATAATCATAACATATTCATAATATAAATTAAGAAAGCTTTGATTTATTACGCGAACATTAAAGGAAATGAGCAATATTGCATCTATCGTATGCTTCTAAAAGACTTATTCAAGCCATTAAGAGTGCTTTCGTAAAGCTTGTATCTACTGTCGTGCCTTTGATGAATTTTGTGATCCTTTCATTTATTGGCGGAACCTTAAATTGGTAAAACCGTTTAGACGTAAAGCTTTTAAGTTATACAAAAACCAAAATTATATCAAAAACTAAAGTATTTCAGAAAAAGGATGGAGCCATCAGGATGTGCCTTAACAAAATATCATTCATGAGGTAGAGCTGATATGGAAATAAGCTTTTCGAACCACATTATTCTATGTTGATCAAGTTAAGTTACATATTTATTTTTTAACTATTATCTTAACTATTATACACTATTATTTTTCCAGCTCTTGCATAAACTAACTTTCTTAAAACTTGTTTTATCCTTCTGCACAAAAATCATTTAATTAAGTCTGTTCAGAGACTTCAAAGTTCATAGTTTAATCTCATCTTCTTCATGTAAAGTATTTTTAACTTAAACGCTAATGATTTTATTTTTTTAAGAATAACCACTTGGATTAGTAAAATTACTAACAATACGTAGATATGCTTGTTTAGTATAATAATATATATAAATACGTTTTGTGTTAAATAATCGTTTATGTAGTTTAATTTTCACTTTTGCAAAAAAAAAAGAAGTTTAAAGTTCTTAATTAACCTTCTAGATTCTATTAGAATTAATTGTATAACAAAATTTCCACGACTCAAGCAATATCTGTTGCCGTTTACGTACACAACTGTTTACATAGTTTCATTCTATGAAGTTTACACTTAACCTTTATAATACTACCAATTCAACGGTAATTTTCCAAAAAATAGCGATGAATAAATATATAATATGTAGTTAATCCAATCTCTTGGATCAGAGTATATATGTAATATGATTGTCTAGTAGGTCGTTTACAACCGTATTTTGTCATTCCATGTACCATTTCAATAAGGAAAAATTGCATTGCGTTTGCTTCTAAGCAAAGGAGACTGGCTATAATGCATTGTTGGAAAAATGTTTTGGATTTCGATGCAATGGTTGCACCCAGCAGAATAGAGCGCTCAGGTTCGCTAAGTAGCCGCGGGGAATATTTTTCCGCTGGTTGTCACCGTTCCTTGTCATTTCACTGAGCGCGGGAAAAGACTGCTACCGAAGTGAGCGCTTTTTAACAATTGTCATTTCTATAAGTATCAAGGGGAGATATTCAATTCAATTCAAATCAATTTATTCTACATGATACAATAAAATCACACATGCTTATAATACTGACAGAATACATATATAAACCGAACAACATATATACTCTTTATGCGTTTTTTTTTCATTCATGATTCTATTTTCGAAATATTTCTTTCAATCAGTCGACCAAAGAATTCCCATTTTTTGGTAAAATTCCCTCATAAAAGAAACATTATGTTCTCAACAAGTTTTTTCTTCTCAGATTGACTGTTTAGCACATACGAAGACTGAAGGATAGATATGAAACCTTAGGAATTGCAAAAATGAATAATCTTCCTGTAATGTACTCTTGAAAAGAAGCATTTTAATATATATATATAGACAGCGTGGTCACAAGTAAATAGA
>NW_013666350.1:154802-155388 GCF_000517525.1 Limulus polyphemus | reverse complement strand
GAGTTCTAGACATAATGTAGCACAAGATAATTAGTGTGTGGACCATTTTCATTTATATAGGGCTCTGTGAACACAAATTAGTTAGCATAAATCAGTTAAATGACGGAAAATTAGGTGTCTATTTACTTGTGACCACTCAGTGTATATATATATATATTCTACGATTAACCATTCAGGAGATACAGAGCGTGACAGATAGACATTTGGCAATTATATGTATATATAAGTATATACATATAGATGACGTGACAAGAACATTAATAACCTGTGAGGTGATTGTAGTATTTATTAATAGAAACTTTGAATTTAGTGGCTTAACGAAATATTTTATAATTTATTTAGGTACACTATTTTAAAAAGATTATAAATTAATCTCTGTGTTCACAGTACATTCTACACTTTTTATAAATAAAATTATTTTATCATTAAGACTATATTCAGTGTATTTTTGATGCGTATTTGTATAAAGAACAGTGTTTTCCTGCAAAAGTAAGCACGAGAATAGGTATGACAAGATCATTATATCAAAATAAACCTCGTAGAGTATCGTATATATAATTTAGTTTAAACAGTTTATGTGTTAAAG
>NW_013666350.1:144193-153802 GCF_000517525.1 Limulus polyphemus | reverse complement strand
ACGGAGCCCGGGTTGAAAGAGTTAACCCTTTTGAGACGGGTCACAGGTGAAAAGCCATGTAATCTCGTTTGTTGACTCACATTCAAAAATTTATTGAACTACTATTTCATGAATTTATGTTAATAAGTTTGGTACCAAACTGTTGGTTATAATACAAATTTTAGAACTATACATTACTCAATTTGTTACTTTAAAAGTAAATATAAAAAAAAACACAGATAAACATCGATTTTTGTGTGTCACATGGTAATGTGAATGCAGCACTGGTTCAAATTAGATGTTTGTGAAGTCAAAATGCTAACTCTACAGTTTCCTACGAATTAGTAACTCAAATTACAGATATTGACAAGCTAGAATATAAAATAAGAAGGTTTTATCTGATCTATTTGCTAAGAAATTGCCCACGTAATAAATCAAACACAATGGCGCCACGCTCACCTCTTTCCATGTTTGGAAATGCTCCCTTATATTCACCTTCTTTTATATATGACATGAATAACCAATCCAAAGCTCAGAATGTCCCGCTAGTGGTTTTCTGAGCCTTTCTAACGTTCCTTCCGCCACTTCTTTCTTTTGAATCAAGATTTCAACGAGGTAGGTTGTGTCTTTAGTCTGCTCGAAATTTAATATTTTTTTAGACCCAAGTACAGCTTAGTTACTAAGCTTGATAAATTATAGTAGAATTCTATGGTATTGATGTAGTAATTTATTATTTTTTTTGTTATTCAAAAGTGTATATAAAACCTAAAAAAAATATTTTGTTTCATATCCTTTACGTGCAAAATTTTTAATGGCAAATCTCAAATTTTTTTTTCCTTCTCGATGAACTGATATATTGGTATTACAAAAGCAAGGGTCCATCTTCTTTCTGAAACGTGTTTCTTCAGGCATATCCATTATAAATCATCATTTTATTGTATTCGAATAATGACGCTAATCTTTAGCCCAACGTGTATGGCAGCTATCGAAAGGCGTTACTTTAGAAATTTGTTTTATTACATACATATTCATAGAAATACCATAAAGACTGACTTCGTATTGTGCTTCTGACACATAGGTCTATGTGCTCTGTGTGGAATCGTTGAAGAAAGTAGAGATTAAAATGCTATCAAACCCTTAAAGTTTTTTTTCCATTTTCTGAGAAAATCACAGTTTGTGAAATATAACTAACTTAAGATACTGGTTTAGAAAAAGAATGACATCTATTGATGTATCTAATTGTATATATTTCAATTTTATGCAATGTCTACTTTTCTTCATTGTATTCACGGTCATTTATTTAACCTTAGAATGACCAATGTGGTACATAATGAACCACAAGGATTTGAAAACACTTTTTTTATTATATTTAGATATGCACTAAATTGCTTGTGGGTCAATAAATTTGTTCCTTACACAATCCCTAATAATGTATGAGTCACATAAAAAATTTAAACAAAAAATATATGTGTTTTTATGTAGTTAATAGTACTCGTTACTTCTGACGGTGGCGGGGGGGGGGGGAGTGTATATGTATTTTACAAAGAAAATGGAAGATTTCATCTGATGTTTTAGGTTTGTTTTTTCTCGTGTGTGCTGTAATAGAGAAAAATGTGGAAGTTCCCAATATGGTGTAATGTTTGAACCTCAATGGTAGTGGCCCCCAGTGGCACAGTCTGCGAACGTACAACGCTAGAAACCGAGTTTCGATACCCGTGGAGGGCAGATCACAGATAGCCCATTGTGTAGCTTTGTGCTTAATTATAAACAAATCAATGGTATTGAAAGGTATAAACAAATATTTTATTCATTGAAAATAATTTAGATGCTGCTTTTCGGTCAGAAGAAGACAAAACGTACGATTTTTGCTCCTACCATTCGCCAATGTTGTTTGTGACTATCACTTCCCTCATATTGTAGACATATGTGTTTACCCTCCACCTTATATCATGTTCAAGTGGCTTTGCAGGTCACGGAACTATCATCTTTTTGAACATTTAAGAAAACTAGTCCATTAAGTTACAACTATCACAGAAATTTGTATTTTACACAACTAATTCAGATTTCTTCTTTTCACTTGCCTTAGTATTTTGTCCCTGCCAACTCTAGAACTAAATGTATTTTACTGAAGTAGCTACAAATTTCACCTTTCTCTAACTTGGATGTATCTTTATTCTGGTACATTCAAGTAACTTTTCTAAATTTCCACTCTGTTTCTGCATGTAGCTAACCAATTCATGTTGACCAGATGTCGCAAGGTCGTAAACGTGTGCTAATCCTTTTACACAGGTAATGATTGCACACTGAAGCCTTTGTTCGTAAGTCTAAAGCTAGCGTCTATGTATTACTGTAAAACGTTCTAAGAAGGTAGCTTATTCAAACAGATGATACAGAAACCTGTACAAACTGTTTTAAGAGCATTTGTACACCATTAAGAGGCGACATGAAATAGGTAAGCTAGTCAATGTTCATAGGAACGGGAACGGAAGATCTGAACACTTTTATCAAACGTTTCAAGCTAGCTGTTACTTAGAATGGATAGACTTAGAGATAGGTGCCTGGTGGTGAACTTAGATGGTTGAGTGTTCGATGCCCTGGATCATTTCTACACACTTCTCAATGAATTATGCCGCAGATTCGACCCTATGGAAAACCAAGCGATCCATAGGGCTGAATTCAAAAGTTGATGGCGAGGTCCAATGACAAATTTGATCCCTTATGATTTTGACTGGTATAGTATTAAAAATATATAGTACCAAAAATGATGCAACCCAATGGGCCTTCAAGCTGATGTATGAGGATTTTCCCTAACCTACTGAAAAACAATCACCATACCAATCACAGAAAGCATTTCAGAGAAGTCGATACTCCATCTCCAACCTTAAGACCACACACAATTGCATCATTGTTTTCCAGCTCCAGAGGCAGCCTGGAAAAGGACGAAATATTACCATTGTCTCCTTAAAGGACGAAATGTCTCTACCTCACAATGTAATGTCATTATAAGGTAGGAACTCCTAAATGGAGTGCTACAAGAAAGTGTCATGGGGAGCATGGTAAATAAGAAAAACATAATACCCAGTATCTGTAGATTCATTGGGTGGGGATTTTAGTCGGGATGCGAAATGTGTTTGAGGGGGCTTTATGCTGAGAAAGCTTGGAAACCCCTGTCCTAAAACATACACTAGATTGTCAATCTCAGTATACTGACTTAGTTCAATCCAGCAGAAGAGGTCAGTTAGGGAAGTGGTCAGCTAGGAGCCCAGCCACCACTATACTTCTAGCCGCACTGTGAATATGCTAACCAACGAGAAACAGCTTAGTATCTCCAGTCAACAGTTAATGGTCTCTATGCTTGGAGTATTGTTAATATAGTTGTTCCCGTTACTGTGCTGAAAGGTGTGTAGACAACTTGTTCTGAACATTTATTAGAGTTAGATTACTTTAAAGCCTGGAGAGACCAAATGTGAAACACATTGAAAACATAACACATCAATAGTAAACTCCTCTTAATTTTTGTTGTGTTTATATTATAATTTTATTTTCCACCTTTCTATATTTAATTTTTGATTACTGCTGCTTGTTTTTATAACAGTTCTTTTCTCCGTAACAATTAATGCTCATTAATTCTGCTACAGTGAATTTTATTAAGTATTGGGTGTTATAAGTAAGGTTTCACAAAGAAGTATTGCAAAATACTGCATATAATATATGAATATATATATATATATATATAAGAATGTTTTTTGCATAACAGTATATGCCCTCGACCTGCAGTATGCTAATAACAAAATATATGTGCCCGAAATTGCTTACGTAAGAATTCACTGTTACCAATGTGATATGTAGATGAAAATTCAACTTTTATTTTGACAAATTAATTGCAAGATGGACGTTGAACGAGAAAAAGCTGCTTTGTGTATTACAATTAGAAATACATCATAATTAATGTTTTTCACCATTTACTAGAAAAAAGAATCCAGCGGATGTGAAGAAGGTCCAAAAAAATAAAGGTAATATACGAAGTTTGCAGAACTCTAAATTGAAAAATGGCGTTTAATTATTGTTAAATGTTTAACCTGCTATATAATATTAGTTCCACTAGCACGAAGAAATTCACTATAATCGTCACATTTGTTAAGGTGTTATTAGTAAACACGTTTTTCAACGACAATATAGCCAGAAATCGAAAACTAAAAAAAAAACGAAAATAGATTTAGAAGATAAATGAAATATATCACAACGAACTTTTCCTATTAGAAATAATATTTTCCTTTATACTGTGCAATAATGATAGGCACTAGAATGTTGCCTGGTAATCTACAAAGCATATTTGAATTTTGCTATTTCTGCTTTTTGCTGGAATAGGTATATGACACTTTAGATATTTCGTATTTTGGCGAACAAAGAAATTTTCATAAGAAAAAATCAACGTTTTTATTTACTTTATACGAGAAAATACTATTTTCTGAAATTACATCAGTGAGTTTATCTTAACTATCTGTGATTTGAAGCATATTTTTTGTACATTCCTATGACATACTGAATATTTATGAGAACATAAGTGACAAAAAAGGTTGTATTTCCAAAAGTTTATGTTCTTCAGTATATCTATGTACAGAACTTCATCTGGAATATATTCTATTTTTATTTTTTTGGCAAGTTTTAGTTTTGAAAAACGTTAAAAAAAAGTGTAATTGACTAAAACATTTTTCCCACGTCCAGTCAACATAAATAAACATTTTCTTCTCGCTTGTTTTTAATTTTCATGTCTAGGTTTTCATTGTAGCGTAATCCGAACGTACAAGGTTATTCTGGATCACGAGTTAGGCAGTTTTAAAATTTAAGAAGTCATGACGAAAACTTTCAGTCGTAGGGCGGAATTCAAATTTGAATGCTCTTCTAGTATTGAATACAATTTATGGACATCATAATATCAGTATAATGTTCTATGCCAAACTATTTATTCTTTTATTTTTTTAGTGTAAAATAAACAAAACTAAGCTTTTTGTCTTTATATATATAAGACAACATAATATCTAAAAGAGATTTTCAATGCGTGTACATTGATGTATAAACGTATTTCTTACAGTCAAAAAGCTATCTCTGTATTTTTTATATCCATTTTAACGGCGCGAAAAATACTTTAGTTGCTGTTACAAAAGAAACAGTAGAGAACAAAACTGATAAACCGAGCTGCCACTACTTTAAATTCACCACATGTCTGGTGAATTCTTGGCTAAGGAGAAAGATAAGTTAGTCGTTGTTAAAACCAGACGCCCGAGAGACTGTCTCTTCAATCTTTATATCGTAGATGGACAATCGAATTTCATAGCTTTCATAGTAATTGTTCAGAAAAGATAAAACGTACATTAAAGTCTTTATCTACTTAGCAGCAAAAAAAATCGGTTCTGTAATATAAAGTTTTTTTTTTTGTCTGACAAAGAAGTGTATCGTTTAAATGTAAGGTGTCATACACATATTAGGTTTATAGAGTTCTATATGTTTACCATTTAACAGAAGAAGAAAAATTAAAATGCATGTAACTTTCCCATATATGATCTGCTATTATTTACTTTTTTTGTTATTTAGCATTAAACAGGGTTGAATACGTTATATCAAAAGAATGTCTGAATATATCAATTAACATGTCATGTGGCAACAAAGCCAATATAAAGTTGCGGTGGAACGAAATGTATCACAACTACGTTGTAACATTATTTGAAGTTTTGTAGGTAGTGTGATGCCATTAAACATTAATCGTTTTTGTGAATGGTATGTAATAGCCTTTTCCAAAGTAAAGTGCTCATAAACTCAGATCATAAAGACATGTACACATAGGGATTTATAATTTACAAGGCGGGGATATCCTTTGTACTAAAAAGTATTGGAAAACAAAGGTACATGGATCACCTTGCAATACACTGATCACACAGAAAGAGACTTGTAAAAAGTCGTCCTCCAGTTGTAGTACACGCAGTGCGGCGTCTTATAACAGGTGAGAATCCCTAACACAAAGATAAATGGCAACAGTAAGCAACATAGTCAAGAACGATTAAATTTTGGAAACGAGGTCAATAGATTATGGGTTCACCAAGATACGGCTTACATTTATCCCATCCGTTCAACCGTCGCATATCTCAAGCAGTTGGAGACCGAGACGTGTATTCATGCTATTCCATACGAATACATATTGGTTAAGACGCCAGACAAAGCGCCTATGGACGTGTGTGCAATCGAACTATTGAAACCACTGTTGGGAAACTGTTTTCTTCGTAAACTAGGTGGATTATGGGAAGCATGAAAGGAGGAGTGATTTGCCTTATACATAAAAACATTACGACGGAGTCTTTTGCAATGGAAACTACACTGCATGGTTATATTGAGCAGATCGAGCATGACCGGATGTAGTGAGGCTCCAAAATCGTTTTAATATAATGTGCACGTGCATATTTAACATATTGTATTGTATTTCCTTAAAAGCGATAGTGTTATTTTTTCGCTTCTTAAAATGTTTTTATAAAGCATATTGACAGGATTAACTTTATTAAGTTTATTTACTGTATTACTTGGCCAGTTATATGACTAAACACATGTGGCAAGTATTAAAAAGTAAGAGCGTTAATGCTTCTTTAATATTAAATATCTGATGAAATAAACGATGGATTAATGCTGAGCATTTGAAATGCCTTAGAATTATTATTTCTTTGAATGTCTTACGTTAACTTACGTGGTACCAAAGAAATACCCATATATTATTTCCTTTGTTGGATCTTGTAAATAAAGAAGTCTTAATTAAGCATTTTCATGATATGTTTGTTTGTTGTTAAGTGCAAAGTTACACGATGGACTATCTGCACTGTGCAAACCACGGGTATTGAAGACCGGCTTTTGGTGTTATAAGCCTTCAGACTTACAACTAAGCTACTCGAAGGGAATGGGATGAAAATCAGCAAGAAAAGCCCAATAGTTTGCTGATTATATATATTGTTAATTTATCGCTGAAATTAGGATAATTACGGTATATAAAGCTAATAGGTCAGATTTGAGGTCCTGGAAATCACAATGCCTTTATTTTGCCTGATAACTATATTAAACGAAGCTTTAGCTATATTGGTTAAAAGTTAAGGTCTAAGTTCATAAAGGAATTCCCTTTTTTATATGTTAGTTATATAATGTTATCTACGTTTAAGGTAGACTCTGAATACTATAAGAGAGTTGGATTTATAGAGATCCACGGTGAATGGTCATACTTTTGAAACGGAGTAAATCCATAATATCAAACATGTTATTAACAGTCATTAAGCCTTTTAGTGATTTGAAGTACATTTACTGTCCATATGCTAAATTTCTACGTGATTAGCTCACTTCGATGTGAGTAGATAAATACTCACATCATAACAAAAGGTGGAACTTGGCACTCTCAAAATCCCGTAAAAACTAAGCAGGCTGTAGTAAAGCGTATGTTTAATTAATTTTTGGTTCAAGCGATATTAGCACGTACTTCTTATTACAGTCCTCTTATCCCTTATCAAATACGAATCTAATTAAAAGAAACTAATTTATCATGAAATCTAATGGTTAAGTTTGATAATAATTTGTTGAATTAACCACTTACCTTACATAAGTATAACATGCTAGCCTCAATTCGTCAACCGTATAACCATACTGATTATTAAAATGTAGACACAAAAGTTAATTCACTGTATGATGAAGCATCAAATATTTTTTTTATTTAAACATTAAAATGAATCGTACTTTCCAGTAAAACTTTGGAGTGTCAGTTATTTAAAACTATACTAAACTAATATCAAATTTCAAGTCTGGTTTAAAACAATATAACCTCTCACCAACAGTGAACCAACACTTTACCGTTTACATAATAGCAGCATTCTAAAGATGATAAAAAAACTCGGATGGTTTAAATATTCTATCAGTGGCCTAGTATACAGTTGAATTGGAAAGTTGGCCTACAGTAAGTTTGTATCTGCTAACCCATTATTTCTGTTGCTCCATCATTACTTCACTAACATCACTATGTATTTACACATTTCCAAACGAATCTTGATATCTAAAGAAAATATTATAAATAACAAAATGTATATTTTTAAAAGTTCTATTACAAGCGAGAGAAATAAGTCATAATTTATCTTGTAAAGGTTTTCTTAATACAATTTTAAAGCACAGAGCTCATTACTCAACATTCTTTATAAAGAGAGATTATACTTATATGTATACACATGTGTTTCCTGAGCTATTAGAAAATAAGAAATGTCGAACTGAATAAGAATGTGCATTTCCATATCATGGACTTGCAATATTGAAATCAACTAAATTCCCCCAAAATTTAAAAACTATTTGGAATTGTATTAAAGTCTTCGCCTACATTGCAATGAAATAAAATTGAGTTCAAAACTATACAACCCATGATTAGTTGTTACTTACAGAGAGAAAATGGCGTCTGTCGGTTTACCAAAGAAAGCTTTTCGAAAAGCCATCAAAGTGTTCGTGAAAGTAAATAATTAATATTTACTGACGTAGCATGGTATGGGTTCTTACAATTCTGATAAGGCGTCAGTATTATTTAGTTACATTACTTTAGAATTATTAAGCGGCTGTCGCGAAATAAGCACTCTATGAATCCATGTTGGTATAGACGATATAAACATGTAACAGTATTTGTCGTCGTGAAATGAAGGTTATTTTCATATAGAATTATTTGTTGTTAAATGTGATCGTTGTATATAATTCAGAACTAAACTTGGTGTTAGCTATTACCTTTTGTTGAAACTTAACTAAAAATAATTGGTTTCTATAAAACGTCTACATTATTACTTCAGCACGTTTACGTAAAGCCTAAACCAAGTTTTTTTTTTTTTTTTTTTTCTGCACAAAATTCGAAGCATCTGACAAAAAATGTATAACTTGTTATAACGTATTGTATATATTAAGCCTTCGGGTTGCTTGCACAAGGTACCTGACAAACCCTATCAGTACATCAGATTGTCTCCGTCTGAGGGCCTTATCTGCCGCATCTCTTCACGTTCTGAAGACACGAGATTTTTACTGAAACATTCGCTGATATTTCCTTTCAGTTAAGTAAAAAATGCGTGCCAGTTCCTGTTTAAGAAAGATGACATTCTTCCCCAGTTACGATAAAACACTATATGTCAGTTTCTGTTTAAGAAAGAAAGCAAACATTGATTCGTGGAAAGATATCAAGATGAAATTAAAGGCTTTTTTTTTTTCGTACCGTCATCTTGGATTCTGGATATCATTATTTCTCAATGTAATCGAGTTTTTGTTTATATAATTCAAAATTTCAGATAAAGCTAAAAATCACCATAAACCTGTTCTGCGATAAAACAAATACGTGCTATAAAAGTCAAAGCTTTTTCGATTTATTTAATGATTAAAGTTGGTTGTAACGTTAGTGAAAATAGTGAATAAAACAAAACACTATAATCCTGAAAGATCGTGCCTTAAGAAAATTTATTTTAAACCAGGTCAACGTTATTCCAATTTCCTTTTTTGTAAATAAAATTGTTCTAAGGTTTGTAACCATTATGTCTTATGCATATATATATATATATATATATATAGTTAGGTTTGTTTGTTTGTTAGTAAGTT
>NW_013666350.1:98934-144022 GCF_000517525.1 Limulus polyphemus | reverse complement strand
ATTATGTCTTATGCATATATATATATATATATATATATATAGGTTTGTTTGTTTGTTTGAAGTTAATCATAAAGCTAAACAATGGGCTATCTTCTGTGCTCTGCCCACTACGGGTATCGAAACCCGGTTTCTAGCGCTGTAAGTCCGCAGACAAACCGCTGTGCCAAATATATATATAGGAAATGAGTATTTAAGAAATGAAGAAAAGCATATATTCTGTTTTTCTGTTGAATTTCGTACAAAGCTACTCGAGGGCTTGCTGCTCTAGGCGTTCCCAATTTTGAAGTGATAGATCAGAGAGAATGCTGCTAGTCAACATCACCCACTGCTAATTTTTTATTACTCTTTACCAACGAAAAGCGAAATTGACCGTCACATTCTAACGCTCCCAAAGTTGAAATGACAAGCATGTTCGGCGACGGATGTTGATACCGCCACCCATACACTTTGAGTCGAGTGCCCTAACCACCAAATTATGCCAGGCTCTGAGAAACAGATGCAAACAAGATGGATAGTCGCGCACAACATACACGAACAATGAATATTCGATTCTATAATCTATATAGTGCAAATTGTACCCATCCTAATTAATATGGATAATTCAAAAGTGCCTTGTCTTTATATTTACCTGTTCTTACTAGGGTGTTGATAAACACAATTTATCGAAGTTTGAAAATTTACGTTTAAGTACTTAAGTACTGATTAAAATCTGTCAAAGAGAAAAACAACATTAGAAGCAAACAGAAGTGAAGATACTGATAATTTATCTGTGTTTCATTAGAATGCTTTTTTATTAAATGCGTTGAAGGCATAATATTTTTGTTCAAATTTTTTTAGGGTTCGGACCGGCGCGTTTTGGCAAGGCGCTGAATTTCGGAGCTGACGAAGCGGGCGCAAATCTATGTAACACCATAAAATATGTCTCCCGGTGCGTCAGCGCTAAGCTTAAGGACTTATGCTAAATTCCACGGGTCGATTCTCAACGATGGACAAAGCGCTGATAGTCCGTTGTGTAGCTTAGCTCTAAAAATGACAACATAATAGTAACCACAAAATGTTCCCTGCACTTTAAACTGAGGTTACTTTATAAGAGTGACAGTCAATCTCTTAGCGTAGTTGGTGGGTGCTAGAGTGGTACTTACTGTAAGATAGCCTGAGTAACTTTGCCATAAATTCAAATATAAATTTCCCTGGATCATCTAAATTCAAAATACTTTCACAGAAATCTTTCTAAGACTTGTTTTCGCGATAGCCTTAGTAGCTTTGCCCCGTTTACAAGTATACGACCCTCAATGGCACAGCGGTACGTTTGCGAACGTACAACGCTAAAAACCGGGTTTCGATATCCATGGTGGGCAGAGCACAGATAGCCCATTGTGTAAGTTTATGCTTAATTACAAACAAACAATACAATTAGTTTTAAAGAACAATATTGATAAATCAGCAGCTGTGTTAGTCAGTTCAATAACATATTTGTATTTTCTTTTGGATTTCATAGAAACATATAATTTACTATATGTTCGATTGCTTTATTGAAACCACTTGCAACGCTATTATTCATATATGAAATTAAATTATACAATTGATGATGTAAGGTATATTTTTAATAGACTCTTCTTCGGTATGTTTATGCTTATATTATTTTAATTTTTTTAAATTTTGAAATGCGAAGTTTTAGTTATAAAGAGCATATGTATATATATTATTTTTTATTTCAATGCTGAAATTATTTCAAACGTTGGCAACATTAAATTTTAAAGACAAAAATTAAGACATATATCATACAATACCATAAATACAAACAAACCTAACAAAAAAAACGAAAATATTTTTTTTCTTGCAAAACGTTACTGGTTCCTGGTCTTCCTTGATGTCTGTAATTGCTATCACTCAATAAATCGTTGAACAGTTATATTTTATTAACTTTAACGAGCGTTTGTTTTCACTTATGTAATCCCAACACACTAAAATGTTTACATTTAGGTTAAAATGAAATATTGTCAAAATTAATGGTATTCTTACTGAAGCCACTTTATGTTTACTTGTAAGACTGTTGCTCTAAGGGAACTTAGAGAAAACACAATGATAAGGCATAAGTAAATATACAACTAAACACTTAATGGTGGAAGTCCAAGAAGTTAGCTTAACTTGAACTAACGCAATATTATTACAATAGTTGCCAACCTGGAGATTTAAAAGCATATTTATCTTCTACAAGTCGTATTAAAACCAGATATTTGACAACAGTGGAGCACTTAAGTACAGACTTTAACTCCGGCCTTTTAAATGTCTTTTCTTTGATCAAGTACTTCAATCTGCGTAAAGTATGTTGATGGTCCCCACTATATGACCTCATCCGTGCATTCCTTTCATAATCTTTCTAGTTGCTTTACTTTACGTATGGTATTTTGTGTATGTGATATTCTATATAGAGTAAGCTGGTTTTTTTCTTTACTATTATTTCTAATTCATATTAATAAGAAAGTGTCTCTATAGCGTTGGATTTCTAATCCAAAAGTAACGGGTTCGTTCTCCAGCAGGGATGCCACCACCATTGCTAGCAACTCCGCCCCGTAAAAACCAACCTGCTAAAAAATTACTGCAACAACAACTTCCGTCGGCGAGGTGTTGTTGGGGCCCTATGCTCCAGTGGGAGTCGACAGGGATTATTATTATTATATTAATAAGAAATCCTGATACAATGTTTTGTTAAAGTCAAATGAAATTTGAAGTAATTCAAACTATGAAACAAATAATAATTTTTAAAAGAAAGTAATCAATGCATTTATTAAAAACAATTGTGTAAATAGTTAAGATGAATAGGTTTAAAAAAACAGTCACGACCTTGAAAACAACGCTTTAAGATGAGAACATTATAATTCGAAGACTCATTAATAGCTGAAATTGTAGTCTTAGAATGATTCACATGATCGTGAAGTAGAAAAAAATCAACGTTTCTCTGCGAAAAATGACTCAAACTTCATGCTATATCTTACAACAATTATGCACTGCAATGCCAGAAGTAGCTAGATATGTAACCATATATGGCAGTCCCAGTGATAGCTGTTCTGATACAAAGTACTATCACCACTTTTGACCTGAATAACTTCTTATATTTTTTTAAGGAATGTTTTCAAGTAGTTACGACAGGTGTTTTTTATGTAATTTGTGTCCCATATTATTTCAAAACCTCCGCCTGTTGGAGCCGATTGTAAGGCTATGGTCTACCTTTTGGAACTACTTTTTACATATGGTTCCAAATATATTTTACACTACTAATATACGAATTCTGGGCAAACCGTTCCAAGACGTTAATGTTATTCTTCATATGAGTTTTGTTTCAAGGAATACCCTGCTGGAACAACACATTGTCTTTCTAATTATAAACCTCCCTACTGTAATATATGTTGATTCTGATGAGCATTTAGATGGTTAAAACTTCTCAGTCATGTCTCATATTCACTACAAACCACACAGTAACACCTATCACAACAAGTCACAGTGGACACAACACTATCACGGCCAAATTGCTAATTTGTTTGTCTCCAAACCCATTTTCGGCCATCACTTGAAACTAAGTGAAACAGTTTTCATCATTATACAAAATTTGCGACCAGTCATCAAAATTTCATTGCTGACTGACTTACTCCAAGCAAAACTGTGCCGAGCATTCTTGGGGTGAAGTACAGTTTGCATATCCCAACTTTCAAAATTACCCGATTCATATATACATGGAATCCACGTTGCAACAGAAGACAAGATTGAATATGGAAAAATAATTGGATTTGTTGCAAATGCAAGCCCATTGCCTTTATTAATTTTAGTCACGTTCCGAGAGTACTTCTACTTGACCTTTAGATGTTTTACTATCACTTCCAATACCGACCCTTTCAATTATCTCCCTTTTCTTTCACATTTCCTTCATTCACGGTGTTTTAGCTTCTGGTGCACATTTCGACGCTATAAATCTACCTATCAAAAGTCTTCCTATATCTATACTCAGTGAGTTCCCCTACAAAGCTCGCTGGCTGGACCAGATTTTAGCGTTGTAAGTCCACGAACTTATTGTTGACTTATCTTGGGAGTCGCTCATAGGACGCTTGTAAACTGTAATGCTACAGAATACTGATTGTTGGCCTGGAAATCTATTTGATGGATTAATTAGTCGATTCGTTGTCAAACTAGAACCATCACTGAAGGAAATAATTCAGTGAATCTAAACAAAAAACAAAACAACAGAAATTATTAATGTTAATCTTATAATTGTACCGTTTAAGAAATTTCGTTTAACATTTTTACTTCCCTTGAAAGTTTAAGAAGTATTTTCCGAATTCTTTATTTTTCCCGTACACCCTAAAGTTAAAATACATTGATAAAAAATATTATTTTATTAAGTCCAGTTAGTCTCAGGTTACAAACGATTTAAATTATGTTGGGCGGCTGAAGTGGACCTGGCATGGTACGGTGGTTAGGGCGTTCGACTCACAACCTGCTGGTCACGAGATCGAATACCGTCACCAAACATGATTGCTTTTTAGGTTTTGGAAGAGAATAATGTGACTGTCAACATCATATTAGTTGATAAAAAAAGTAGTACAGTAGTTGGCGATGGGTAGTTTTACTAACTATTTTCCCTCTAGTCTATCACCTCAAAATTAGAGAGGGTTTTGTATGATTTGTTTGTAGTTAAGCACAAAACTACAAAAAGGAGTATCTGTCCTCTGCCCACCCGAGTTTTTATCTTTGTAAGTCCGTAGACATACCGCTGTATCTCTCGCCTTTGTATGATATTCGATAAACAAAATCAACGTTTCTTGTCGAGTTTACCTGAGAACTTATAACGTTGAAAATTAGGTTTCAGTGAACGAAGTATAGAGAACCCACTGTTGAGCTTTGTAACAACACACAAAGTTTTTGCCTCCCTGTGGGCCAACAGCAAGTTTAAAAACTCACAACATTAAAGTCGGGGGTTCGATTCCCTGTGGTAGACAGCGTACAGATATTCCATTGTGTAGCATTGCGCCAAATAAACAACAACATTTGTATTTGGCTTGGACTGGTATTTGGTGGTAGAAATATATCATTTCTCAACCATCCACGTACATCCAATTACACAGTTGTACACATGTTCCAAATTTTATATATTAAGAGCTTTAAGGTATTGTATGCTGTGGCGTTATCATTTTAAACTTAGCATGAGCATTTTATACAGTATTGCATATTTATGGTACTAATCAAGTTTTAGGTAATTATATGTTTTTACATACATATATATAAGGTAATACGTTTAAGTTAATGTATTTATAAAAGCTTAATATTATTTGTTGATCTAAGATTATTGGAATTGTAGAGTAAAATAATATCTTAAAATAATATTTTATAAAATGAAGTTCTTTGGTTGGTCAGAATTGCCCTCCGGGAATCTGTCTTTTCTTCGTGTAACCGGTTTTACGGATATCCGACTCTGTGAAAACGTTAAAAAGTGAGCTGGTTTATAACCGTTTTGTCCCTACATTAGTATCACGAACCATTCCAACTTTATCATCAATAAACCGTTTTTGGTTCATAGAACATTCGGCGTTGTCTCTTCTATCGTGGCTAGTTGAACTTTAAATTCGCACTGCAAATCTTTATGAATCCCATTTTGCGATCTAATAATTTGGGTGTTAGTTTTAAGCTTAACTAGAAGAACACAGAGCATACGTTATACATAAGTATATTAACTCATACTCTCAGTGTTGATGTTGTTTCACAGTGACTTGGCACTCGTAAGGCACGGAGTATACGTTATACGTAAACATATAACCTAACACACTCAGTGTTGATATGGTTTCACAGCGACATGGTTTCCGTAAAATATGTTTCTACGCAATCAAGGAATAAAGAATAATCTAAGAAAGGAATAAAGGGGTTTATCAACGACGTGTACACTATGGATTGTACAGTAAAAGGCTTAAAACATTATTCGAGGTGTGAACTTTTAAAGATGATTTTTGTTGTCAATGAGTCAGCAATGAGTTAAAGAGTCACAATAAAGCAACTACTACTACTACTACTACTATTCATTTCCCACCGTAGAGCCCCCAGTGGCAAACGGTATGTCTGTGGACTTACACCGCTAGAAACCGGGTTTCGATACTCGTGGTGAGCAGAGCACAGATAGCCCTTTGTATAGCTTTGTGCTTAACTATAAACAAACAAACAAACCCACCGTAGACTAAACACCTAAATTATACCACACAAAAACTAAACGTCAAACATACGACTTTCGTTAAACGCAAAATACGAACTCAAAAAATTATCTAAAGCATTTACTCTTCCTGTATTTAAACAGTTTCTCGGTTTATCGCTTGAATCTTTATATCAAAACAAAAACACGTCCTCTATGCTGAGTTTTTATTGCAATTTCACTCAATGTTTCTTGTACTTGCCTTTGTCGAAGCAGACAGTATACGCTGTTAGTAACGAAAATGTAACTGGAATACACTCGAAAGAAAATAATTAGAGAAAATGTGAGTTCTGGAATAATCTCATGCTCTGTTTTCAGATGAATTTGTCATTGTTCTAAGATATTGATCCATACGGTAACAGAGCGCAAGAGGATTGTTCAATTCACACGTGCTTCATTCACTCAGTTAATATGGTTATCTTGAGCTTGAAGAAGACTACTAGCTGAAACACTGAGCAGAAATAAAAATAATTCTGGAGATACATACTGTGTTTTTGGTTTAAAATGAGTTTAATGCTCTAGGTAGTGCTTCGCACTTTAAAAATTGTAAAATGTTAACACCTGCCACATGAATCAGCCCGGCATTTGATGTTTATACCAAAAAAAAAAAAAGAGAGAGAGTCATTCCGGAAAGGTTTGGATTGTTTTGATTAGACAAAATGCAAACGCTTGGCACTATTTTTGTCTAGGTCGCTGGAACATATCCGTGACCTGATCATAGACCATGGGAGCCCAAATGGTCTACGATGGATCGGAAATTAACGATATATTTGGACTAAAATGTACAAAAAATTGCACCTTTTTCGCAATTTGAAAACGTATTTTTGTTAAACCGTCGAATTACGCCAGAAACGATGTAAATATACTTTAGTAGAGATTTTATACAATGTATGAAAAGTTTATCAAAGTTGTGAAAAAGGTTTAACGTTAGGTCGTAGAATAATATTAGAAGATTATCTATTGATAGTATTAAGTGCGGTAAGGTTTAGCCCTAGCTTAAATAAAGCAAAAAAAAAAACTTACACAATTTACAGTGTTAATTTATTTCTTTATCTAATATAGGCCGTACTTAATTAAAGCTTAACTAATGTTAGGACTAACACAAATGGACTTATAGATTTCGGTGTTTGCGATTAGAATTATTTTATATTACTCTAGAAATCCTGTATTTAAAGAAGCACTGTTGCAATAAAGATACTGATTTGGCTGCAAATATTTTGCAGATCTCTGCTAGTATATATATATATATATATAGAATGAAAGTGAAAGAGAAGCCAGGGTCATGGCCCGTCATAACAGCTGTACCTGACTTATCAAGGCAAGCGTTACAATCTTGACGCAGTTTACCCTGTAGAATGTTCATGTATGTGAAAAACTTTGCTGATAGGAATGTAAACACTAAAAACAGGGTTGAACTCATGAACTCACTGAATTAGGAGCATTAAAGTGTGAGAAGATTAAAAAAGACCAAAAGAACTAGTGAAGTTAGTTTTTGGCACCAAGAAATTATTTATTTTTCTTAATAAAGATACGAACGAAATACTGAATGATTTATGCTGTAACTAGAAATTTATAAATTTCTCAGACTGGTTGCTAGCATTTCGCACTCTCTATAGGAATTTTTATTTGGTCAAGATAACAAATAAACCTGATAACCAATAGACTAAGAAAAAATCTAAGTTGAGCTAAAAAAAACATCCCTTTCTTACTAGTAGGCTATATGGAAATCTAAGTCGGGTCAAAGGGATTTCTTTACCTATAAACTATATAGATCCAAGTTGGGTCAAAGGATATTATTTTCTGATCTATAGACTACACAGAAATATAAGTTTAACCAAGAGGATTCTTTTATGATCGGTCCGGTCTGAGCCTAATGGTTAGGATGTCGTATCTTAGATCCGGAGGTTCATGGCTCGCGTCCCATTGCCGCAAAATAGCATCATACACTTTGTGGCCGTAAGTACATTCTAATAGTGACGGTCAGTTGGCTTAGATTCTAGAAGCCCAAGAGTTGGAGGTGGATGATGTTAACTAGCTGCCTTCCCTCAAGTCAATCAGTTTAAAAATAGGAAGTGGTATCGTAAATACCTCTTGTGTAGTTTGCGAGTTTATACAAAACAAAACCTTTGTGATCAGCTGGGTCAAGAGTGATTATTTTGTCATAAGTAGACATTGTTCAGAGTATAAATAATTTGAGCTCTTATACAACAACTCAATGCTAAAGTGTACGCTTGGTTATTATAGTTAAATTAGTGCACAATTATGAACAGTTAGGAGGAAAGACACAAAAATAATTGAATGAATATCGATAATTATACTGTCAAACAAGCGTTTTATTTAGCCTTTAGTTATGGTATAGTTTAGTTATATTCGGTAAATATCTTGTTTATATTGACTTCGCTTTCACCTCAATTGCATATTGAAAGAATCAAATATCTTTCAATTCATACAAACATTTTACCCCAGTGAAATAACTGGAAATCTACACCCAAAGAAACTTTAAAATGACAAAGTGTTGTAAAAACCAAACTAACTACTAATAAACGATGCAACTGCATTATTGATTTTCTCATGAAATGAAAAACATGTAGATTCTTCGTGTTTCATTGTAGAGGCATTCTGGTTTTACATGTAGAACAGCAATCATCGTTAAGTACCACATATCCTTTGAATATTAGATAAAGTTTGGCTTGAGAGTAGCATTCATCAACGTTATCAATAGTGAAAAACTTTGACTTTGTACGGAATGTTTCTCATTACTGTAATAATTATTGTCAATTAATCTTTTGTACACGGTTTATTGGGTTACTTCCGTGGGGATCTTATAAAACAGTAGACTTTCTGGGCAGCAATAGATTTACTGACAAGAATTAATATATCACTGTTCAAATATTAAATATTTCGAGCCAGAAAGATTAAAAACGTAGCAATTATTTATTTTAAATAAGTATCTATATGTACAGTGAAATATATTACTAAATTTAGATTTTACAAAAGGCTACAAAAATAGATAAACCTACAAACAAATCACTTAAATGAAAGAAAACTGAAATGATTGAGTGTGATATATCTTTGCTTAATCAAGTTTCGTCTTATTTGCTTATATCAACTGTTTGTTTTCAACTTGCTGCCGAAAACACAAACCACCTGAGAGAACAGTAGCATACATTTTTCTACGATACAAAACTTTCTTTTGTGATGTAAATATGTTATGGTCTATGAGCTGAAAAAAAAAAAGATAATTCGAATTTCTCATTTTTTTAACTGCTTTCTTATCGGTATCAACTGTAGAAAAACAGAAATTCTCACCTTAATGTTGTGTTTATGTAAATGTTAAAGCAATATATATGTTGATACTTTAAACTGGTTACAGTTACATTTCCCGATAACAATAATATAATGTCTCACTTTTACCAAAATTTTTCTAGCTTTATCGCTCTCTCTCTTTTTTTTTTCTAGTTCAGTGATAATCCTTCGACGAGGTTTTATTAGAACAAGACCTAATTCTATATTTCATAAAATAAAATGTTTATTAATACGATACTTGAAAATAAATTCAAATTAGTTTTTCTGGGGCAGATTCTTTTTCTTTTGCTGTGCGCGTTCGGTAAAGATGATATACTTCGTTTCAGGGATTTTAATGCCGTTTGAAATAGTGTCCCCATAAAGTATAACTTCAAGAAACAAAAGTTAATTTGTCAACTACTATCAGTGAATCTGTCAACTGGTTTCCACGCTTAACTGGCCTACCTGTGTCTGATTCTGATTTATAAGGCTTAATCAACCAACATGATTTATTTCTCTGATTTGTGCAACGTGGTTGACATAGGACTTATTTACTTTACAAACAGGCTTGTGTGAAATATCTGCTTTATCTAATTGAGCAGTGTAGAAATATCATATTTCATGATTGATTTTAACAAAAGTTCTGACCTGATTAATCTAAGTTGATTACTTGGAAGATGTGGCTTATTAGGCTTAGTTCCTTGTCGAAAGATTAAGGTATATACGGTTTACTTAAAACGTCTTTAATGTATGAGAGGTATTTTAAACAACGTTACAGAAGTAAGGAAATACTTTTTTTTCTTTATAGGGCTGATCATAGTTGGCAAAGTTTGAAAAGTATTTCTGAACATACATCAAATTACTTGTAAATCTTTGCAAGACTTTCAAATATCTTTTACGTCGTAATGTATTGCCTGTTCAAGATATAAAGGAAAACCAGTAATGCTTCCTGTGTGAATTTTACAGCTAGACTGAATCAGTAGATGTGCAGACTGTACAGAGATATTTTTCTCAATTATTAGAAGGCAACAATATACAGGTAATTTCACAAGAGTAGATATAGGTACATAAGAATTTAGAAATAAGAATACATATTGGTTGAGGCGAGACCTGAATAGCATTCGGAGTTTAGATAGAATGCCATTTTTCTTCTTTTAACTGCGAATCTATAAATTTTAAAGGCTAGTCATGCTGAAGTTGAGGATCCGTTATTCGAGACGTAATGCTGCTCAACACACTCTGCACATTCGTTGTGAGTGCGTTAGAAAAGTAACAGCCAATCCTTTATTCGGTGCAAAGAGCCAGAAAAAGCCCTTTTGGTGTCAGGTATTACTGATTGATGGCTTTCCTTCTGGCCAATGGTTCAAAATAAGGGGTAGTTACGCCTTAATCCTAGAAGTCTTAAACATGGCTATTTAACCCACGTGCGCATAAGGTACTATTCAGGATGAAATTTCCAATTCCCACAAAGTTTAAAATTTGAAACAACAAGTATTTCTGTCATTTCAGTTGTCACTTTAAGTAATGTCTAGAGTTAAAAAATAGATATTTCTCCTTCAAATCAAGACGCTATTGTAATATTTAGGATTTAGTGTTATTTTTTTCCGTTGTATCTTAAACAATTCCCAGAATGAATTGAATATGGTTTTCTTTCGTCTTTTTTTTTTCTATTAAAAATACGATTAATATTGCTTAGTTTTGTGTGTTACATTTGTATATAGTAATGTAAAGGGTACTTATTGTATTTAACCACACGGAGTAGAATAAACAAAACAACAACATTCTATTGAAAATTAAGATTTGATATGTAGTTTTAATTGTAAGTCGGTGAGAGATAAGTGAAAATAACTGTTTTTAATGGAAGATTATTGGGAATACGGCCGAAAACATCGTTAACAATTAGGGTAACCAACAGATGAAACAATGCATTCTAATTGTTTTAAAAGTAGAAGCGTACATTTACCAAGGACAATAAAAAAGATTCTCATTTTATAAAGACAAGTAGGGATCGATATATACGTAACCTAGCTAGCTATGGTAATATAGAAAGTTTTAATGCTACAAAAAGTACTGAAGCAAGAAAATCAAAACTACAAAATTGAGTTACTTAAAATTTAAAAAAAAATTATCCCTACTTTGGCAAATCACTGTAATTGTGTTAGTCTGAGCCAAAAAAGGGATATGTTTTTTTTAAAATTGTAAGTAACTCACTTTTTGTAGTTTTGACTTTTTGTTTCAACACTTTTTGTAGCGTTAAATCTTTCTATATTACAATAGTTAGCTAGGTTACGTATATATCGATCCCTACTTGTCTTTATAAAATTTTTAAAAAATATTGTATTTGTATGTTTTTTTTTATTAGCTATATTTTTGTGCGCCAGTAATATCAAACATGGGGTGCGCTTATACCCGATTCGATTTTATTGAATGGCACCACAAACAAAAATTCATTAAAAAATTTCTCACTTTCGGTGTTCAAGATTCAGACAATTAAAAACATAACTGTGGTATGTACAACAACCATTTCTTTATAATAGAAGACAATTTTAAATAAAAGTACTCTCCTCACAACAAGAACACGACTTTCACTAGGGCTGTACGTGAGGGTTTGATTATATCTTTATTGATGTAATGTTTAAATGTAGTATTGAGAAACTGGAGTTCTTTAAAAAACTATTATTTTTTCAATAAACGGTACCACTTATAATATATAAAAAACGTTAAAATTTATATCAGTAAAATTTATGAAAACTGAGTTCTGTACATTAAATCATTTTGATGCAATGAGTTGCGTATGACAAAAGAACACAATCCGAACACTTTTTCCGTGCAGTACTTCCAAGAAGCCCCCCACAGTGGCACAGTGGTACAACGCTAGAATCCGGGTTTCGATACCCGTGGTGGGCAGAACACAGATAGCCCATTGTGTAGCTTTGTGCTTAATTACAAACAAACTTCCAAGAAAAAAATCCTTTTCTTTTAATATGTTCACCTTCAAAAAAAATTTTCTGCGATTAGTAATTACTAGCGCAAATAGTCGCCTGTATGGCGGCGTTTCTGCTAGTACCATGTAATTTAGATTGATATCAATTTCGTCGTGGTCACTTTGAAACGAATCACGGGCTTAGCCCTTATAATACGGTTTTAGACAGATAAGATATCGCTTTAGGTAGATTTACATTAAGTTTGCTCCAACGGGGTCCTTCTGTAAACGTAACGCATCGTCTTCTTAATGCAACATAGTTTATGTTAGACTTGAAATATATACCATAGCTTTAGTGTGGATAACTGAACGATTTTTCTCGTCAGGTGCCCGTTGACAGGTAACATTTTATGTAAGATTCTGAAAGCAGTATGTTATGCGACAATAGAACATTGTACAGCATACGTATATCCACGAAACACTTCTCTTGTTTCTTTGCAGAAATGTATTATTTCACGAAAAAAAGGGGGATGGAGATGCTGTTGTTTTACACCTTTTTTCCCCTTTAGATAATTCTATATGATCTTTTAAACATTTTTGTTGTAAGCTGTTTAGCCTTACAAAGACATAAGCTGTAAAGCTAAATTGAAATACAAATTCATCGACTGTGTGAGGATGCTGTTTTTAAAAATTTGTGTAATGATATATTAAGAAAAGGAAAGGTTTAGACCCTTTTTTTCGGTTCGTAAGAAAATTGTATTAAGATAAAACAAAATAAGAAACCTAACAAGGCTTGTATATGATGACACTTTACGAGTTTCGCCACGTACATTGTTATTGATCTCTTTAGAATTGAGAAATAGCAAAAATACATAGAAAATTATATAGTTCGCTTCCCTAGTGGTGCCGAAATGAAACATAATATTATGACAAGAAAACATGAACTTCAGTTACGAACCTAACAAGTCATTAAAGTATTTCAAAAACTTAACAGTTGTAAGCAAGGGACATGGTATTCATGGTAAAACGTTGATTTTTGTTGTTTAATTTTAAGTGCTTCTTTAATGTTCAGAGGATTGAACAAAGAAGTGTAAGTCTGTTTTATGTTTTTCTGAGTTAATAATACGTGAAGCCTGAACAAAGTAATGAACAACCGCCGATTCGTTATCTTTGTTTTTCCTCCATACCGAGCTTGTAATCTTTGAGAAGAACATGTTTATTATGCTCACTTTCCTTAGGTGTGAAAGTTTCGATGTATATTTATGTTTTTTTTTGTTTAGTTTAGAGCAAAGCCACATTAGACTATCTACTGTGTCTACCGCGAGGAATGGAACCCCGGATTTTAGCGTTGTAAGTATATAGATGTACCGCTATTCCACCGGAAGACTGTTAAGGTATACAAGTACGTACTTAGAATTAATTGAACCTTTTAAAAATGATGTTCCAGGTCCCACGCTGCCCTGTAAATACTTCCTTCATTGACGATTGTGTCCACTCTGATGGCTATGATTATACGCTATTGGCCTTGCAGTTTCAATTATAAATATGCTTTAACGAAGGTGTTGGACGATGCATCGATACAAATTTTCCACATAACCTGAACTTCCAAGACGCGCCATTGCATATGCATATGCAAATCATAATTATAAACTGATAATGTATAAAATACTGTTTGTATACGTATGTTTCTGCTTGTGTATGTGTTTTCATGAACTTAGCGGAATAGTGTATTAAGATAGTAATATTGTAGTGTGATAAATTTAAAATAAATTCTCTTTGGATTATTTATACACACATGCATTGAATCAGCACTGTCGCATTGTCAGTTTCACCATCATATTGTGGTGAGAAAAATCTTCTGGCGATAAAGAAGTTTGTTTGTTTGTTTGTTTATTGTTAAGCACAAAGCTACACAAAGAGCTATCTGTGCTCTACTTACCGTAGGCATAGAAACTTGATTTTTGGCGTTATAAGCTTTTAGATGCAAAGGTACAATTGTGTACATATTTTAATAAAGAATGATCTGTTTTGTATAAGAACAATATACAGATTTTGAAATTTTTTGTTCGAAACTGACCACATATTAGTTTGATTTTTTTTAAATTTCGCGCAAAGCTACACGAGGGCTATCTGCGCTAGCCAGCCCTAATTTAGCAGTGTAAGACTAGAGGGAAGGCAGCTAGTCATCATCACCCACTGCCAACTCTTGGGCTACTCTTTTACCAACGAATAGTGGAATGGATCGTCACATTATAATGCCCCCACGGCTGAAAGGGCGAGCATGTTTGGTGGGACGGGGATTCGAACCAGCGACCTGCAGATTACGTGTCGAGCTCCCTAACCACCTGACCATGCCAGGCCTGACCACAGATTACAAGAAAGTAGGATGTCAAAGTGATTGAAAATTAGGAGTCTTTTTTAAAACATTTAATCAATATTGTTTGAAATATATCTGAGCTTAATTTACTGCTGTTCTTGTCTTTGACAGGTCAAATTTTACTGATGCTAGGCTTCGGTCTATAGAGTCACTTTTGTTACTGTTTACACCTGGTGACTGTTAATGACTTTTAATGGTATGGAATGAGGTGTTGTGGGTCTGCCCTGTGACAATATCACTAAAGTCATTCAGAGTCATCTTTAAGATCATGTCCTTCATAACTTTTATTAATATGCGTCATATATCAAACGTGTCAATAGTAAAAGTATAGACAATACAAAGTGAAGCATTTTAATCCAAATATTACCAAACTCGCTTCAAAACAACAACAGTCAAAGGCATAGATACACCCCTTCCACACATCTGGAGATGTGCCACACAATATCGAAATCCTACCATAGCAAAAGTTGCCACATGAATTTATGTTTTAGGTGCAAGGTCAGAAGTTTGTATAACAGGTCATAGCACATTTGAAGGATACAAAATGTTATAGTATTGAAAAAAAAGCCTCCTATGTAAGTTAGCACACAAATGCTGCGCTACAGCTGGTGTCATGTTATCTTACCAGACAAAGTAGTGTTAGCACATAAATACTATGATGTAGATGGTGTCATGTTATCTTACCAAACAAGGTAGTGTTAGCACACAAATACTGTGCTGCAGCTGGTATTATGTTATTCTTACCAGACAAAGTTGTGTTAGCACAGAAATACTGTGCTGTAGATGGTGTTGTGTCATCTTACCAGACAAGGTAGTGTTAGCACACAAATATTATGTTGTAGATGGTGTCATGTTATATTTTCAGACAAAGTAATGTCAGCACACAAATATTGTGCTGCATTAGTTTCCTGCTCATTCAGCCTGAATTACAAAAATGAAGTTCCGGGCATTAACACTCTCCCGACGCCAGGACAATCTCCAGATTTGAATCCTTTCGAGACTGTGTGGTCCATCCTTGATCCTCCCCTGCATAAGCGTCCAAACAATCAAATCTAGTGACACTCTCATTCAAGCTACCAGCAGTGGAGAGTAATCCCACATACTGAGATTTCAAATATTTTAAATGTGATTTGTAACTGTGTTTCTGTCTTTAATATTGTATAGGACAGGTTTGCTAACTACTAACGGTGATCTTGTGCCATTTGTGTCATGTTGTTTTTTTTATTTAATGAAATAACATTACTGCTGAAGTGGGTGTTGAATTATTTATTGGTAGGCTGTGTGTGTCTATAACGTTAGCGATTATAAGTTCTGGTCTATATTTATATTGTCTGGTATTAAGAACAAATTTCGTAATGTTTTCTCTCTGATATCTCTTGCTATTAAAGTGTTGTCATTCCATCTTTTTATGTATTTCAGTATCTCGAAATATTGATGTCATTGTGTTTGCGCAGTATTATATGATATATGCTCAGTAAAAAAGTAATCATATTTTTATCTCATTCGTGGGTTTCATGCTATAAATTATTGATTATAATATATGTTCAGTACGTGAGTGTCTATGTACTTTGTAACCAACTGTTCAAGGTACTATAATTTTTCAGAGTAAGAAGTGCATTATCTTTACTTTTTTCTTAATGATAGTTTTTTAAGTAAAACGTATAAGTGCAACTATCATCAGGCGTTGTAAAACCTCAGTTTTTTTTATTAATAGCTTTTTTTCGTATACAAACCTCTGCGTCTTAGGTTTAAATTATCAGAAATAAATACATATATATATATATATATATGATTTTGCAAGATACCTTACAATTTAAAAACTGCTAAGCTTTATAAAACACTGGTATACTTTCGTTACTTAGAGATGCATTTTTTTCGAAACATAAAATACCAATCGTATGCTTCTATGCTGTGTCACTGATTTCCGGATGGCTTATAAAGATACTTTTAGAGGTTAGTTTCTGTAACAACTGTTACTACACACTGGCTTAAGTTAGGAAGAAATATATGATGAAGAATTGTTTCCGGATTGCTTTTAGAAATTAGGTCCTATGACAAATGTTATCGTACACTTGTTTTGGTTTAGGAAGAAACACGTGATAAAGAATTATTCTCAAAATGTGCTAATACCATTCTATACAATCGCAAGTTTTTCTCCAACCGCACTCTACCCTACATATAACCCCCCACCCCCCAGTGGCACAGCGGTATGTCTGCGGACTTACAACGCTAGAAACCGGGTTTCGATACCCGTGGTGGGCAGAGCACAGATAGCCCATTGTGTAGCTTTCTGCTTAAACTTAAAAAAAAAAAACCAACATATACTTTTTTCATTTTTGTCTTATGACGTTGAAAGATGTGAGATAAGAGCTGAAATATCACGCGTGGTCTTAAAAACTTAGAACTAACAAAAGTTACCAAACATGATAGAAAGAACAATTTGGCTAGTATGCTCAAGATTTCTATCATTTCAAATTTTAAGAGTATACTAATAACACAGGCCTGCGATGGTTTTACTGTCTTGAAATATTTACATGTTCTGCAGTAATTCTTTTACGCTGAATCCGAAAATGATACCCATTTTTCTCCATCACATGCAAGTTTTTCACAAATCGTCATATGTATTTTTCACATAAGTGAATCATTGTCATTGAAATCGGGTCACATTTTGTTATGCTTAAAATGTTGACAACCACTAACTATAGATTTCTCTAGACCAATCGCGAAGTGAGAGTCTTA
This sequence comes from Limulus polyphemus, assembly GCF_000517525.1. Taxonomy (NCBI): domain Eukaryota; kingdom Metazoa; phylum Arthropoda; class Merostomata; order Xiphosura; family Limulidae; genus Limulus; species Limulus polyphemus. The sequence continues at coordinate 126,469 of NW_013666350.1, read as the reverse complement.
TCGATCGTTCTAGAACCTACGAGAAACACACCGCTAGTATATAAACGGTTAACAGGCCGCATGACGTGTTATTTCTGGATAGTATTTGTTTGTGGGTGCAATTTTACATTATTTTTTCTTTTCAATATTATTTATTAGTCGCTATGGCAACAAAAGGTTGCGTAAATGACCCAAACATATTCTGTTATATTTATGATAAATTTGTTGTAAATTTAATCTAAGTAAGAGTTTATTTTTTTCCCGATTTGTAAAAAATTATTAAGTGATAGAAAAAAATGAATATATTTTCGAAATCTGCGTAGCTGAATTATGGAAAATCCGTTATCAAAACCAAAACAATTTTTATGAAGTTCAAATTCGCAGGCCTGTGTAATGTAATGTTTTTTGTTTTTTCATTGCTATTAATATTTTCCGAAAAAGAGGGTTTTTCAATAATTTCAGTATGGCGAAATATAAGATGCAAAGTTTATCAATGTCTTTACTACATTTTTATTGCTGTTATTAGATCATGCTGGAAAAGGGTGATCTTGAGGGTTGTTATAAGAAAGGATGTTACAGCTACCTCCTTCATGTCACTATTGCCCATTAGAGTGATTTATATTTTAACATAGTACAGCAGACACATGTTAAACGAATAGTATATCTAGTTTCTGTAGACCACGAAATTAGACAAAAGATGATAAACGTAGAAAAATGACAGCTTCATCCGATTTCTATTTTACTAAAAAAAGCATTTGTCATAAATTATGAATGTGCAGTATAAGGCTTACAGCAAACATAAAAGATAAGAATGTATAAACTATCTTGAAGTCTACTTTAAGGCTTCTTCAAAACCAACAGCTATATATGATGTTTATATAAAAGTTCATATATCAATTTACATGCAAAATACATCATAAATCCTCTTCTTTATGACATATTCAAAATACAAACAAAAAACATCCCACGATAATTCGTTAATTGAAAAACAAAAGATTTAAGCAACCCGTGAGGGGTCTAAGGAATTATAAATACAAAATCATTATAAACAAATTCTAGTAAAATAGTTGTACTGGTCAACATTTTGCCGATTTGCAGGAAGTTAGTTAAATCTTAGAAGAAAACATACAACATTAATTAACTGAAATGTTTTAGCTAACAGTTGCAAAATTCAAGTAAGCCTTAAACTACTGTCTTTAAGCTGAGGATGAGAGTTTAAATTATCTTTCTTACAGTACAAAGGAATAATAGACTCCACATTATTTTCCTTACATTGGTTTGTTTCGGATATTCACGCAAAACTATACAGGGTTTTTCTACGCTAGCTGTTCCTAATTTTGAATTGAAAGACTTGAAGAAAGACAGTTAATCAACAGCACCCACCACCAACTCTTAGGATATTCTGTTAGAATGATATGATATGACCCTCTTTCTTGAGCGCAACCTCAGTCCCAAAGCGCGAAGTGTGATTATTCACGACAACGAGACACGAACCATGTACCTTCGGATCTCCAGTCCGGCACGTTAACGATTGAGCCACGCTCGGACTCTTTTTCGGAAATATTCAAAGAAATAATTCTGTGACCTGGCAACAAGAAACTTTCTCGAGAAAGAAAAATGTTCTTTGTTTTTTTATTATTGAACCATAAATCAGTGCGTTTCAGTACTGCCTTGAAAGATAAATCTCGAAGTTTCGTTTGCGTTTGGGTGATGGTACAACCAAAACAACCGGCTAAGCTGATATGTATTTCTAACTCCTGCACTTGTATGGATTCAAACTTCGACCAACACTAGGACGAGAAAAACCAGAGCTTCTTTCAACCTAGTAAAAGGATTAACACTCACTAATTCCTCTCCGCAGAGTTTTTTTTTTTCACCCCTCAACGGGTATTACATTTTTGTTTCGTGCTATTTACTGGTATTTTAAGTTTTCAGTCAAAGTACCGATGGCCATCATTTGTTTAAGCTGAAATAATTTTCATAGCTTAGACTTGTCATCGAGTTAAATATTACAAACAGTGTTTTCCTTTTAATTTATCAGTTACATGCCTCAAGGAATACTTAAAAAGTAGCTTAATTGATATAACTTAAGTTGATAATCGTAATTCGCTATAAGTAACATCTTCATATCCAAATCAAATGTTATGATAAAAACTATTCTAAATAACCTAGATTTCTGCTGTTTTTGTTGTTGTTTTTTTAACACAAAGCTACACAATAAGCTATCTGCGCTATGTCCACATTAGGGAATCGAGTCCTGAATTTTAGCACTGTAAGCTCGGAAACTTCCCGCTGACCCATCGAAGGACCTTAGGTTTCCGAGAACCAAGAATGATGTATCTATTTTTATAAATTACAATAATAATTAGTTTTACGACGTAGCCTTTTGACTCTGTTGCTTAACATGAACGACTACAGACCACTTTAATGCCTCTTCTTTCAGTATTGAAGATAAGCTGTAAGATACTTGGTTAAAAGTGTTACATGAACAGTATAAAGATTATATGTTTGGATTGCAGAACTACGCTGTGTTTTTAATGTTGGAACCATGAATTATGAGAGGTATGCTAATTTTTAAAGCAAAGAAATTAACTCAATCCCGAATACATATTCATTATCTCTTCATCACAAATCTCTATACGTGAAACAATTAAACAAGGTACTCATCATTTTAGTATTTCTGTTTTTGATACCCGAAACGTTAACTCAAATATGTAATGGTCACTTTCGTACAAAAGGTTACCAAAGGGAAACATAGGTCGCCTTTACTACAATTTCTTTAACCCCATAGATTTACAAAAAAATTCCTGTTTCTGACACAACTGAGTTAGATAAATAATGTGGTAGAAACTGCCTTCAGACCTTAAAATGGCTTATAACCAATATTTACTACACAGTAGTATGCCAATATTAAACTATTCTTCTTCTTCTCATGGCCTGAAACATCAGTCACTGACAGATGCCAGAAGAATTCAGCGAAAATATTCCTCTATCTGAATTTGCATTGAAGTAAAAAAAAACAAACAACATCTGACTTCTTTTGAATCACATTTTGCTATTTTCGTGTATTTAGCACATTTCTTTCATTATGTTTTGACCGTAAATGTACTGGAAAACAAACTATGAATAACAAAAAAAATCAAGCCTAAGAAAATCGCTATTAACTTGTTAAAGTATAATAAATAATTGGATTGCGTAACATAATGAATTATTTTTCATTTAATTACAAAAGAACTTCATAGAATACTGCAACTGTCATTGCCAAGAAATGTTATTTTCTTGTTTACAGCACGTTATGTTAACACCTTAGTGAAACATGTGCAACCATGAAGTCAACACGTTTAGGAATGTCTTTATTGACAAACAACCATTTATAATCTTACACGTATTTCTCCACAGAATTCTATTTCTGACTGGATACTGTTGCCATTACATATTACGAAAGTCTAACAGCAACTTTCATAATATACAGCAACTAGCTGTCAATGTGACAAAAATGGACATTTTATGAGAAATAACATTGTTAATGTGATCTTTACTGGTTTCTGATTGAGCTCAACTGTTTCTATAGCACCTCACAGGAATGTCATTGTTAATGTGATCTTTACTGGTTTCTGATTGAGCACAACTGTTTCTATAGCACCTCACAGGAATGTCACTGTTAATGTGATCTTTACTGGTTTCTGATTGAGCACAACTGTTTTTATAGCACCTCACAGGTATGTCATTGTTTATGCGGCAGACATAAATTTCTTTATATTCTTATGATAGGCTATCAATTAAAAATCATTTTTTCAATATTCCACAAAAATCTGAATGTGTAAAATATATGAATAGCTTTGTTTCAACTTAAAGCCATTAGCAATAAAAAAAATCTATTATATCATCAGTACTTGGAACCTGTTAATGTAATCAATTAATAAAATCCTAGTAGCTTATATGCAGTTTATGTTCTAAGGATTGTGTTACGATGTTCTGTTTGAATAATATTTGTCACAAAGTAAATTCACTCTTCTCTAACAAGGCAGAAAATGAGCCTAAATGACAAGAGTAACAGCCAATGTTGTGTTGTGTGTTCTGTTTGAATCATGTTTGACATAAGGTAAATTCGCTATTTTCTAACAAGGCAGAAAAGGAGCCTAGATGACAAGAGTAACAACCAATGTTGTGTTGTTTGTTCTGTTTGAATCATGTATGCCACAAAGTAAATTCACTCTTTTCTAACAAGACAGAAAAGGAACCTAAATGTTACAACCAATGTTGTGTTGTTTGTTCTCTAAAAACTGGGACGCGAAATGAAAGTGAAAATGTGATCTATATTTAACCTTATGTGTTAGATCATCAACACTTTCAACTATTTATTTCAGCTATTATGTACAATTATACAACTCTCTCTCTCAATATAGTTAAGTAAACAGAATGCCTGTACATAGCATGTAATGATAAAACCATATATAAGTTGCAGAAAACAATGTAGCTATAGTAAGGATGAAAAATGATTACAATGGACACAATGTTAACGTTCAAAGTTTTGCACAAAATATTCATAGAAGTTGAAACATTAAACTTTTCTAATAAAGATCTTGTGTAATAAAACTATATATATATATATATATATATAGTTAGTCCTCCAAAGCATAATACTAATTCTTTTCTTCCTTATTTTGATATGTATCAGACTGTTCTACGAACATATGTAAACAAAGAAAATGCATGACACACACACTCACAAAAGATCAACGAGTCGTGGTGTTGCAAAATAAATGCTGTTCACACACAGAAGAAATTTAGGTGCATAACAATTACTTTCTAGACGTATGATCAAACATACTAGGAATTTCTCCAAAGTTAGCTCTCAAAGGCTGTCAAATGCTATTAATAATAAAAAATTGCAGTACGTACATAACAGCTCATGTATGACGACGATATGACGTTGCCAGGAAAACACATGCAGAAGTAATAATATTATAATACTCGGTAGAAATTCAGGAAAATCTTAGACTTTAGCTTTGTTTCATTCATTAAATGATTTAGGGCCAGGCGTGACCTAGTGGGTACAGTGTTCGAGACATGTTGCCTCTGAACACGCTCCGCATTTTCAGCTGTGAGGATGTTATAAAAGTGACAGTCAATCCTACTATTCGGTTCAAAGAGCCGGGCGAAGTCCTTGCGGCGGCTGGTACTGCTGGATGACTGCCTTCTTTTTTATTTGTAGTTTTGTGCCCATGTTGAAAGTTCCACTTTTGCTCAATCATTAAAATAATACTTGACCTATTGAATTATTTATCTGAAATCTGCTATAAATATTTTGTACTTTTACTTAACTCAGATTCGCTAAAAGCTCTTTTAAATGTTTAATCCGAATCTTTATATTCCTTATGAAATGCCCCCCCCCCCCCAGTGACACAGCGGAATGTCTGCGGACTTTCAATGCTAGAAACCGGGTTTCGATACTCCTGGTGGGCAGAGCACAGATAGCCCATTGTGTAGCTTTGTGTTTAACTTCAAACAGCAATAACAACAACCTTATGAAATTTTACTTTCTTCTTAATTCATTAAAATGCATTTGAATCGTTAATGCTAATATTTTACATTTTCTGTATATTTCTAGTTTGAACTTTACTTTTTTTTTACTTTTTCTGCATCTCGCTAATTTGACGTGAAATGAAAGCTTCTTGTGAGGCACCAGCAAGAAGTGAGTTTTATGCACGTATAACAAGTGGCACATGACCGCTTAATCACTCAATAACTTCACTGTAGTTTCTGTAGTCATCGTTATTATGAAACAGTCGTTTATTCCGAGGTGTGTTTGGAAGCTTGTGAATTTTTAGGGTTTAAGCCTTCATCAACGTCAAATAATTGCTTACTATTTTGTTAACGGTACCAGAAAATATGATAATCTTAAATACAATAGCTTTTTTGGGTCGAAAAATTCTACTTTGTTTGATTTGAATGTTGAATTTCGCGCAGAACAATTCTAGGGCTATCTGTACTAGTCTTCTTTAAGCTAGAAGTGAAAGACTAAAGGGAAGACATTTAATTAACATCATCGACCATCAACTCTGGGGCTACTCTAATCGAATAGTGAGGGTGATCATCACATTATGATGCTTCCACAACTGAGAAGGCGATGATGTGATTCGAGCCCGCGACCAGCAGATTGCGAGTCGAGTGCCCTAACCACCAGGCCATGCCAGGCCTCATTCTCGTTTGTAATCAAAGCCTTTTTATATGACCGAAAGCATTGCTCCAGTTTGGCTTGGGGTGTAATTTCGGAACCAGATGCGGTTCTAAATGGTCTACACTGTGAGCTTTTCCTCATTCAGTCAAAATACTATTTCACCAAAAAGTCGTATCCTTTGGTTCGTCATCTTTTAGCTATCTTGCTATGCGTTCTTTCTTCTCCGAAAATAGCTGTGACACATTTCTTTCCTATGGTCAGTCATAAGTCTACCAGTGGCGACATTATACTATCCAATAGTTGGGAACACACTGTAAACCAAATATATAAGTGCTAAACATGTCGTCCTTAGCGACACCGCTTTCGTCTACGGGGACATTTGCTGTATGTCTACGGGGACATTTGTACCTAAGTACTTACCAAAGTTCAGTTAAGCTTGAACCATCTTCGCAGCATGGAAGGACTGAGTTTTGAGTCATCCTTAGTCATTTTCACTTCTTCAGAAAAGTTATAATGTTATATATACTGGTGTGCCGCTCTCATTACTTATAATTCTGCAGATAATGTTATTCTTATTAAAATAACCTTGTGATGAACTGCCTTCTTCGAGTAGTAAAAATAATCAATATATTCACGTAGAGATGTTTAAGAAAATTGTGGTGCTTATACTGTTAAGCACAGTCTTTCAAAGTTTAAAAATCCTTTTCAGTTGGATTTGTTTTCTGCAAGTAACGCTAAAACGAAATTATTTCACTTGATTCAGACAAGAAGTTTTCATTATAGCTTTTAGAACTAGATGAAATTATTACTCTACAGTTTTAAATATCTCTATTCTACAATCACCATCTCAAAAACCACCATGGTGTTGGCCTAACGTAATTTTTTTTTTTTTTGTTAAAGTAGTTTATGATTGTCAATAAGTGGTTTACCGATATTTGTGGACGCCATTAAAATAATAAACTCTTCCTTAAGGATCTATCTCAAGCATTACATTTTAAGCGTTACCACATGTGCAGCAAATTTATTATTTTAATTGGATTAGACATGTGATTAGAAGCCTTATGGTGATGTTTACCCTGAATTGACACGTATAGTACTTTCTTCAACTTAGTCATTTTCCTTTTAATTAAACCCTGATAAAACTGATAAAATCCCAAATGCCCTTACACTCATACATAGCTTTAAACAAAAACAAAATTGACAATAACGGAATTACGTCCTGACTAACATGTATAGTTTAAGATAACAGAGTTCATTATCGTAATATGTTTTCGTGTGACGGATTTTAACTACATGTTAACAGGAAATTTAGTTATGAGAAAAAAAGCATAACAAGGCAATATTAGCGACGTGATTAAAACGGATTATACTAGCAGGAACTATAGAGAAGACATCCGGAGTAGAACATGAACCTGTATACTTTCAAACACCCTCTAAGAATTTGGTCCAATTTTGCTACTATCTTTTGACTGGAGCTATCAACCTGTTTTCATAACGCATTAAACTGTTAGTATTAAAAGTAATGGATAAGAAAAATATAGCGATCCATATTTGAGCCTTCGTCAAGTGGTTTCAGAATCTATTCTGTCTTCGCTTTATCAATTTTACAAAATTGTCATGTATCCAGAACCATATACAATTTACTTATAGGCTGATATGGAAATACACATTTTATAATTTCTTGTTATGTATTATGCTGTTTTTACGCTGCACGTGAATGAGTTGTCTTGGTTTCTCCAGCATAAAAACAGGCAAGTTAGAATGATCCCTAAATGTACACAACAAATGGTAAAGAATAAAAATTATAACTCTCAGTATATTTTGTACTGGATTTAATTTTTACTGTTAAATGCTGTTTTAATACATTTCTTTAGGAGTTAGATTAGAATTGTTTTTTTTCAATATTTTGTTCTTCAGTGGAGATGGAGCTATTGTATGCTATTGATATTATGAAGAGTTTAAAAAATCCATATTTATCATAATCAAACTTTTAGATAAAGGAAAACATCTTGTTCACAATTTAAAACTTTTCAGCACATATATATATATTTATATATTTCCGGTTTATATTAAAGTGAAATACAGTTAGTTACAATGGGCATGCTATTTCCATTAAACGCCCTTGTACGGCAAATGCTCCTTTAACAACAGCTTCCGTGCTTTTTTTATCCTTAAAATATACGATCTAATTCTTTCAACTGGAAGAAGACAATTTAACCTTACAGCTAGAAATGATTCCCCCCCCCGCCCCCCACAAAACGTATGGAATTCTACAATATCCATTTTACCACTTAGAAGTGGTTATCAAAATTATACACAATATTTAAAAATATTATTTTTTACATGTGTTGTTTTGGTGAAAAAAACAAAAGAAAAAGAAGACGAGGAAATTTATATAAAAAAAATTGTTTGTAAGCAAACATTACAACAAGTGTAAGTCTTAATTGCTTAATATTTCTAAAATTAAGACGATATCAAGCTGTATTGGAGGGTGAATCCATTAATTAACACAAACAATCTTAAAGATACTATTAAAAAGAGACAAAATAAGGATAGCTAAATTTTCAGTAGTTATTCATTATTCAAATCAATACGGTCTCAAGAAAATTTATTATTCACTAACACAGCATCTTTATTTTACGTGTGAATTTATGAACAACAGTAAAGATAAAGAACAAGTTGTGGACACGATAATAAAAAGGGGCACTTTTCTGATGTGATTATTGTAATTGTATCATAAGAATAAAAATATATAATAGTCTAAAGAAAATATAACTTTTTATTGATAGGATTATCTATAATCTTAATGAATCAAGAAGTGTGTCAGTTGCCACCATAAGGTGTTATAATTCTGAAAAAAAAATTAGATAGATTTTTTTAATTAGAAAAAACACATCTGAATTAATAAATAGTTGAAATTCAAGAATATAGATGTGTTACTGTACTGGTTTTCTAAAGAAAATAAGAGTAAAGTTCGTATCCAGTCTGTAGAGAGGTTAAGAAGATGGATATCGTCTAAGAATGAGAGTTTAGATCTATAAAGCTATTCCACATGTGCAAATATTCAAGTTATCAAGCCACCTTTTATCCTAAATCTAAATTATTCAGTAAAATTACACACTTATATAACCTAATATACAAAATTATACACTTATATGACCTAGTATACAAAATTACACTTGAACGAATATAACATATTTTATTGCGTATAGTTCTGATGAATTATTTAGTTACAGAAAGCTGCCGTTTCTAATATTATGGACGTCATAAATATTACACACATTTTTTTTTCTTGAGTCATGTAGGACGTTTATGTGAAAAATCGGAAAGTTCATCCAACGTAATTATCAAAATTGGTTCAACGTAATACAGCGTAAGTCTGATTATATATATATATAATATATATATATATATTAGAATTTTTTTTGCCATACTAAGCGAGCTGAAAATGCAAATGATATTTTAAAATACTGATTTCACTTCCTTATAATGAGATAATTTAAAGTAGTTAGGAATATTTAAAAACATTTAAGAGAACAGAATATCTAACGTGAATTATGTAATGATGAATAATGGCATGGTTAAAATAAACGCAGTAACACAAATTGTTGAATTATTATCATAATTGTAAAAGACAAAAATTATTCCATGAAAATTATCAAAAAAATTCATGACTTTTCTCCTAACAAACTTAAATTAAGGTTAAGATGATATGCTGAAAATATACAAACGTTGCAACGGTAACTGAAAATGCAATATATAGAATAAACACACTTATTTATTTATTTTTTTTGCTTTTTTATATCATACAGTCACATGAAGTAATTGGCTTAGTAATCAACGCAGCAACGCTGTCGTTGTAGCATCATGTTCCTGGATGTCACAGAGTATATACACATTTATGCGCACTAAGGTATGTTGTTTAATTTCAATACCATCTGTGGAAATGTCAAATTTCCTTGTTTTGATAGTTGGGTAAACTGTGGTTACTGATGTTTAAGTAGCCAATACTTATACTACAGGGAACAGAAAGATGCTTAAGATATACATATATATATGCAGATGAAAGATTTTTTTTTCAATTAGTTAACAATAGTAATTTAAACATAACATGTTTCATATTCATAAATAATTTTCATACATTCAGAAGATTTCCCACATAAATGTATAAACTTGCATAAAATGATTTTGTAGAACAGCGGCAAAGTCGTTCCAATTTGATTCTATTTAGATATTTTACAGTGTTTTTATGAAGATTGTTTTATCAGCGTACATTTCAAATAAAGCCAGAAATCTATTTTCCAAAAAAAACTTCTACTGTAGAACAATTGGAATCTTCTTCGTTTTATAGAGAAAAAAAAATCGCTTTTATGATTCATTCTAAAATTACTTCGTGCGTGTAGTTTTGCCTGGCAATTTCTCATGTTATAAATGTAAAGCTACAGTTTGTGAAATGTTATTGGCATATGACAGATTATTTAGGCTAGATTATCTTTCAAAAAAACATTCAGGTGCAGCGATGCAGACCTTATGTTTTAGTACAGCAATTAAACATGATAAAAATCAACATTTCTTTATCCTTATTTTCGCTCTTGGCGATATGTCATAATAGGTGTATGTATGTATGGAGTGGGTGCATGCGTTCGCCAATTCGTTTCAGCATTTGACATGTGGTATGAAAGTAGCAACAAATACATTATGGTTACAAAAGTCTGAGTTACTTGTGTAGTTTGGTTGCGCTATCATTTTATTATTATTACTATCAATATTATTTATTTTATTCAATTTGTTACTGTTCATTCTAGCGCGATGTCAGTGTCATTCAGGTAAAAGTTCGATTAGGTTAAATTAAAACCAAATCAGACCATTTCAAATGAAGTTAAAACACCTCATTTTACATCAAATTAATTTAAGTCAAATCAGATTTAGTCAGGTGAAGATCGAACTAAGCTGGATCATAGGATGCTAGATGTAGACGAAAGCAAGAACAGATAATTTATAAAAGACTTTGAAATCTTGTTTATTTCTTTCAGACATTCGCGCAAACCTATACAAGTCGTCCCTATTGTTGATCTGATAGACTAAAGGGAAGTCAGTTAGTCAACAGCATCCACCATCAACTTTTGACCGCCACTCTTTTTTTTTTGTAAGGGGACGCGAGCCATGAACCCTCGGTCCGCAGCCCGATACACTAATCAATAGGTCACTTCTGTCTAGCTTTGAAAGAAACTCTAGTTTATCCAAAGACGATCTTGTAATTCAACTAATAGAAGATCTATAGATGAAGCTGATATTTAGAGACAGGTCAAGTTTGTTCAAATGAAATTAGAGGTACTTCAGATTACATAGGCCAGATAAAGTTCAAGCTAAATCGAATCTCAAAGAAACTTCGAGTAAGTCAAGCTATAATGAAATTAAAGCCGTTGGTTAAGGCTAGGCACTAGCAAATAAAACAGAACTAGATAAGTCGGGTACGATTTCTTTATAGAATTAGCTCAGACTTAATGGAATAAAGGCAACGTTAAATCAGTTTATACAGTTTAGATGAAATTTTGCTAAGTCAGACTATTTATGATAAAGTTTATACGAAGTCAAGCTAAAATATATGAATTCGGAGCTTTAACATCTGCAGTATATTCTGAAATTTCATAAAACTTTCGATTGTAAATTTAGTTTGAACTTTAGTTCAAGAGTATTTGGACGTAGAATAAAAGCAGCAAGAACGCTCAGAAAGCAACATCATTTTTCTTACACTGAAATAACTAACGTAATCCCTCGTTTTCTGGGTTTGTGAACAACCTAAAGAATAGAGGCTGAAGTGAAGGATATTAATCTTTCATTCTATTTTCAGAGTATTTGGACAGTTTTTAGTTGCCTGTTATTGAAAAGTTTAATATGTTAATCTCATACGTTCCTTATGCGATCAATACATAAACTGTTGATTGCCCTATAAATATTTTGTTCATATACTGTAAATTCAATACATTTTTTGTTATCAAATTCAGTAACTTACAATAATGAAGGAGCGAATATCAATACCGTTTCCTTCTTTTTTCGGCGTATTAATTTAACTATCTTGTAATAGCACGACAACCTTTTATAGATATATGTGAGTAATATTTTTTTTTCGCTCATAAATATAGGTTCTGAAGTTCAGCTATAGGAAACATTGAGTCTCAAATTACAAAGCATTTCATTATTTTGAATTATATTGTAAGAATGTGCTATTTCAGAACGAGTAAAAATCGGTTGGTAGACAAATTGACTGTTGGCTTAAGCTCTGTTCTAAATTCAGTTGTTTGTAATTAAGCACAAAATTACACAATGGGCCATCGGTGCTCTGCCCACCATGAGTATCGAAACTCAACTTCTAGCGACATAAGTCCGCAGACTTATGCCACTGGGGGCAAATCAATTATTTATCATTTTTTCACTATGGGCTATGGTACACTCTATCCTAGTGAGGTTCCTTTAGAGTGGCACTATAGTATACTCTCTCACAGTGAGGTTCCTTTGGAGTGGCACTATAGTATACTCTCTCATAGTGAGGTTCCTTTGGAGTGGCACTATAGTATACTCTCTCATAGTGAGGTTCCTTTAGAATGGCACTATAGTATACTCTCTCATACTGAGGTTCTTTTGGAGTGGCACTATAGTATACTCTCTCATACTGAGGTTTTTTTGGAGTGGCACTAACCAAATAAAACTGAATGGAATGCTATTTTATGAAGCAAATGAAAATATTATAAAGATGTTAATTTTCTTAAAAAACAACAATAAACGAACTAGAAATATAATGTACCCTATTTTATATCATACCTTCAGCAGAATTAAAATTATTCTTACAATAGAAAAAAAAACAGTTTTATATTATTTTATTAATGGTAGATATTGAAAAGAAACATTAGTATCTTAAAATTTATCTGACTAAGTTTATTACAGGTATTATGTCCGAAAGAAGTGGCAATAAAATACATTTGATTTGATGATAGATATGAAATCATGTGATGTCTAAGTTGGACATATAAGAAGTTGCATTGTGACAAGTTTTACATGAGAGTAAAAACTATGAATTTAAATACATTGTATAACCTCTGTATGTTATTTTCAATTGGACCAAGCTTATGGTTTCTTTTTTCTAATTTCGCGTAAAGATATACAAGGGCAATCTGCGAATAACCGTTCCTAATTTTGGATTAAAGAAAAGTTAGCTAGACAACAGCAATCACCGCCAACTTTTGAACTACTCTTGCCTGACCAAATAGTGTGATTCATCCATCGATCTTATATGGTATACACTGTCCTAAAGTGCGGAACACGTTTTTGCAACAACGGGATGCGAACCATGAGTTTTCAGATTCATAATCAGGGTGCATTAGGCCCATGCTTTCCAAGTGAAACTGAATGATTATTAATCTCGTACTTGTGAAGCAAGTTAATCTTATTAGACCATTCGTTCATGCCATTGTTTTGTGAAGGCTACCGAAACCAAAACTGACACTACACTGAAAAACTTAAATAGTTGATCTTTATGGAACAAGGCAGAAACTATGGTTCATATGGTCTAGATATTTCGTTCAGAAACTTTGGTATATTTGGTCTAGATATGTCATTCCGAAACTATTACCTATTTGGTTTAGATACGTCGTCTTGAAACTATGGCTTATTTGATCTAGATACGTCGTTCAGAAACTACGACTTATTTGGTCTAGATATGTCGTTCCTGTTGATGCTATTATCTGCCTCTGTCTTTCTATGACGTATACCTTCGAAAATAAGAACCTTCATTTAGAAAAACACAAAAGTAGCGTAGTGATACATTCCAGAAACTGTCATAATTATTCAACCCATCACTAATGTTTTCATCAATCAAAATCTTCTATCTAAAAAAAAAGGAGATAGTCAAGTAAGTCAAGTTTAAAAATTTATTTTCAGTTTTTTCACACATTTTAACTTGTATTTTTAATGACAGATACGAAATATATTCCTCATATTTGCTGTATTGATACAACTGTCATTTACCAAGAAATTACAAAGAAAATAAACCCACCTTTACAGAAAAGCTTATATTACGTACGAAAATATTTTACTTTCGTGTGTGTGTTTTACAGTAAAGCCAAATCTGGCTATCTGCTGTGTCCACCGAGGGGAATCGAACCCCTGATTCTAGGTTTCTAAATCCATAGACTTACCGCTTTCCCACCAGGGGAATTTTACTTTCGTCCAGTGGATAGTCTAATAGGGCATTACAACTAATCAATATGATAATGTTAATGGTAGAAAAATAACAAACATCAAGTAGTTTGTATTAGTTGGTTTGAGAGATAGACAATATTAATAATTCCCTAACCATTGAGTTGTAATTAATATAATTTTTATAAACTCTCAAACCTATTTACTATTGGAGATAATATTAACAAATGAATTTAAGGCAAGAAAGAAAATATTAAATTATAAAAAAAAATGTTTCTGCTTCATATATCGATGATCTAGGTTCTGTTCTATTTCGGCAGACTAATCACTATACTTGTATATTTTGTGTCTTAATAATGTTCCAACTCTGAAATCAAATAACAGTGTAGCGCCCTGACATGGGCCACACAGGTTGGTTAATCATGCCCTGTGTCTGCACTGTGTGATTATAGCATATTCGAGAGTTTTGAAATTCTACTTGTTAATCTTGGGCTCATGAATGTTGCCTGCTCCGGTTCACAAGCAAGATACAGAGACAGGCCGCAAAAGCCTCATATTTCATTCCATTGGTTAGTAAGGACGAAACTCTTTAGAAAAACTTCCAAATTTTTAGAACGAAGCGCCACGCTTTAAGTTTCTGTAGTTAAACCACTTATTTGAACAACTCATCATGTGAGAGTACTGTTTAAGACTTTGTAGCAATCCAAAGGCAAAATGGCAAGTTAGGAGTTTAGAAGGTGTGCTGGTGTGCTGAACAGTTAACAGAAATTCTTAGTGACATTACAGCCTTTACCAGAAACATAAAGGCCAGCTGGACAGAACTCTGGTGTGTAGGGGAGGGCGTAAAGAATGTCATGCTTTCCTGAAGTTGACAGCTTAACCCGCTTTCTCACCACGTGCACAAACAGCCGTTTGAAGAAACCAAAACTATCATTAAAAAAATAGCAGTCTCATTTATTAAAACTGATACTTTTGTTCTTATTTTGATAGTTAGAAGGTTATGACTTTTCTTTAACTTTTTTGGGGTAACTTTCTACACACTTCTTACAGAAAAGGAAAAAGGGGTGTTGATTAAGTTCACTCACTATAAGTGTAAGAATACTGAAAATTTGTTTTTTTAGTATTTTGATAGTTTTATGTAACGTAAAATTGCGTTATCGTGTTTACTTGTTTATTTTTTGTGGTATTCCTAATGAAGTCTGGGGAAGGTTTATCTGACAATTTCTAGGACAAGGGTCATTATTGTAGCAAAGAATACATATCAAATGAAACAAAGTTCAAATTTTATGCGTGATTATATTCTATGAAAAACAAAGCTAGATATTATAACCTGTTAAAGGTTTGGGTATATTTGATCGAGTCTGACTTTTATCCCGCTATGTTTATTCCGCCTTGACATATGCCTTTTTCAGTCCTATACCTCAAATATTCTAATAAGTCTCTGGTCTAAACAGAAATGATATTGTCATAGATTTCGGAGAAGTTTTAGTCAAGAGAAAGGTTTTTTGTAGTTAGGCACAAAGCTATACAATGGGCTCTCTGTGCCATGCCCACCACGGGTATCGAAACCCGGTTTCTAGTGTTTAAGTCCGCAGACATACCGCTGTGTCACTGGGGGCGAGAAAAGGGGTAGTTTCGCCCGCCAAGTTATATAAAAAGTTGGCAGAAAACTACTGGTGACTGTATAATTTTGCTGAGGTATTGGCGCACATAAGCTAAAAGCATTATTTCGCTTGTAACACGCAGTTTGAAACAATCTTATGTCAAATGTGACAAAAACTCAAAATCCGTTGTAAAGTGATAGAAATAAATCATGAAAGTAAGCCAAAAAGGCACTTCTCTTTCTTCTTTTTCTGTCGTGTTTTCCAACAAATGCAGTGCCTTTCGAAACACCGTATCTACATTACACAACATCCAAACTTCCAGAACAATTCCCTCATTTGTAAACAACAAAACAAACTACGGAATGCGTCTACTGTGTTTACATCATTTATATTAAACTACTTATTTATGTTTAAAAAGGAGCTTTTACTTATAAACAATATATATATATATAAGCGTGTCCTAGGAGAGGATCGAACGTTCAACCCTCTGTATATTTGACTGAGAAAACTTTGCCTTTACCAAACAAATAAATAGGCACAATTGTAGAAGCTCTGTGGGCCAAGGTTTCCCCAGTTGTTTCTTCTATTTAATTCTATATGTTTGATTCCAGTAGATGAAGATAAGAGTTACGGTTTGAATGTTATTGCAGATTTTACAATAATAACAATACTAATAACATCACTACTATCACTAGTAATAATAAAAGTAACAGTAGATTATAAGATTACCTCCATTTATTTCTTCTGTTTTATCTTACATGTTTGATTCCAGTAGATGAAGATAAGAGTTACGGTTTGAATGTTATTGCAGATTTTACAATAATAACAATACTAATAACATCACTACTATCACTAGTAATAATAAAAGTAACAGTAGATTATAAGATTACCCCCATTTGTTTCTTCTAACTTGACTTGTGTGCTAACATCTTCACTTTATATGCCTAGGATTTTTTCATAATTTGACGTTTGTTCACATTGACAGTTTTTTTTTATATAGATGTGAAATAACATCGGTAGAAGTATTATGTTTATTTATATTTACATGAGTTCTCATTGTGTTTATTTGGAACAAGCCTACCCAGACGTTTATATATATATATTGAATTATAAATCAATTAATTCTTGAACGAGATTGACGCAGCGTACAACTGATTCCCTTTTTTGATAACTAGCGTTTTCATGGCAGCTTAACTTTGACTAGAAAATTTCTTTCAGTGCTCTCAACAATTTGTAAACTATTTTTTATAGAAGTTATACTAATCCTAGTTCTTTGATTAAAAAAAAATCCGTAACAACAGATTGAAGTTTCTTATCACTGCGCAACTCGAATGATTTAACACCAAAATAACTTTGACAACGATTATTAAATAAAATAAATCTCAGAATACACCTTTATCCCTAGGATGCGCTTTTGTAGGCGGGGTCAGTGAACACAAAGTTTTACGTAAATTGTCCATTAGGGAGGAACTCAGTTTTGAGTCGGCAGACATTTATCATCAAGAGTGCTGGTGTAAGCTACAGTATGTCCCTAACCAGAACTTTATATGCTGATACGAAGAATGGCCAAGGCTTGCGTTTTTCTTGGAGGGGAAACTTTCTGCTACGTAGAGTAACTTGTGCATTTTCTCCTAATTAAATGGAGAGGTGAATAAAGGAGCAAGACATGACTCACCTAGCTGCCTGTAAAGTTTCAATATTGAACAGTTGTTTGTTCGCTTTGTTGTTAAGCACAAGGCAACATAATAGACGGTGAAGGTATCGAATCCCGAACTCAGTTGTTATAAGTTGTCAGGCTTACTGTTGAGCAGCTAAGAGGGCAATATTAGATAACTAAAAATAGTCGATTTAAATGTATGTAAATAATGTGCTTATTTTAAAGAACTGATTAGTTGTTAACAGATGAAAATTCTCCCATTATTTTACAATAAGTATAAGGATTACAGATTTAGGATTATATCATTACTTTCTCATTATGAAAATCCTTAAACCTCAAATGCTACAGTGCTTATAAAAAAATTAAGATTAGTATTTATAGGCACTGCTTAGTAAGTATATAAAAATATACGCATATTTTTCAAAGCTACAACGTTAAGGTTTAAATTTATTTAAAAAAAACTGACAATTATAAACCGATTGAATGTCATTTACACATCTTTCGTACTGAGTGAAGTTATCAGAGTAAACATAATGTCGGTTTTAGATCTTTTCCAAGGGCGGTACAATCAAATACACTAAGTATAACTTAGCAGGTTTCTACATTAAGAATTTTTGCTACTAAATTTGAAATTCTTAGTTAGTCCATAAAAATGTTTAAAAGTGTTATGGTAAAAGAAATATTTTGATTAAAATACTGTACAATTATCTTCTCGCATTATACGAATTATGACACTTTTAGACACTTACATAAATAATTTGTAGCAAATTATACATGTAGAAGTAGATAACCATAATTAGCATATTAGGAAGTGTTCGACTTTTAACAATAACTTGTGTATCTAGTTCTCCTTTTAAAACCTATATTGTTATTCTTTCACCAACGTGTGGATGGGGTGGGGGTCTACATTAAGCAAGAGGGAATCCTCTTTATCCATGGCACTTGAAAATTCTTTCAGGCAGAGTTAGAGTAAATTAATCTATGAGGCATTGAGCGTGGTCAAATAAAGTAATAGAAAGGGTTTGACCTCCTGAGTCCAAAACTGTAATTAGAGCTCAAATCGGTCAAGAGATGATGAAGCTATTGGCTAAACATTTGTAGTTGAAAAAATACAGCCATTCTATGAGCCGTTATGCCGCGGCTAAAAAAACATTATAAATATCAGTGCGAGGAAAATCTATTGAGCTTATTTTTTACTATTATCTTCTTGTTTGTAATAAGGCCTACGACTTATCGCTGCGTTTCATTGGGACTGGGCTGTGCATTTCGACTCAGTTTCCATAGTTCCAGTGCTCGTATTGACAGAAGCTACTGCGCTGCTGCTTTCTCGTCTGTTCGTCAGTTGAGGAGTGCAGCTTGCCGAGAACAGGCCTAAAGTCGTGCTTTCTACAACTACTAAAGGTTCTATGGTCCTTATAGCATGGCTTGCAGATTAACGTCAAGAAATGAAAAAAATAACTAATCAGGATAAATATCGAAATTTATTTAGTGATATTTTAAAGAAAAAATACAAATATGAAACTTTTACCAAAACGCACGAACGTGTGTGAAGTTGTCATGTAACAGAACAGAGAAAAACTTTTTTTTTCGCCTTTAGACCGACATCAAATGTTTAACTGCGTTGGATAAAAGTGTACAATTTATGCCGATTCTGTTACAAAAAACCGTAGGTAGTTATAGTTTT
Source organism: Limulus polyphemus (assembly GCF_000517525.1). Lineage (NCBI taxonomy): Eukaryota > Metazoa > Arthropoda > Merostomata > Xiphosura > Limulidae > Limulus > Limulus polyphemus. The sequence goes on along the minus strand of NW_013666350.1, from coordinate 107,171 downwards.
CACTACTTTTCCATTCCAACGAATAATAGTAGAAGTCTGTTTATTTAATTCGTATAATAATAATAATAATATTAACAGTAAAATAAAAGCGTGGATGTAATATCTTCGAAAGCTGAGCTGGAACCTTGACAACAGTTGAAAAGTTTACTGAAAACTCCGCTGGAAATACTTATAATCTTCGATTATAGATGTGATTGTATTCAGCTATCATGTGCTCCTTCTTGATTTTAGTGCTGTTAGCCACCTTGAGATTAGGCCTAACTCAGGACTCTGATAATGACGGTAGGTGAAGGTCAAATTACTTATATGGGTGTCTCCACGTGTTTCATGAAGACACTTCATACCATTACAAGTTTTGCGTTATTTAGATGAATAACAAAGATGAATCTCGAATATAATATTTAACTTTGTTTGAAATATTATAAAAACATAGGAAATCACTAAAACGGAAGAAAATGTTTACAGTAAACTGAGAACGTTTGAAATCTAACCTGTAATTTCATACCGGTCACCTTACAATAATTATTTTGGGACTTAATTTGACTAAAAAGCCAAATCCTGAGTTTGACGAAATTATCAGCTGAAATATTCCTTTAGAAAACGATTTCTTCTTATGAAAAAAGAAATGAACTTATATATGAGGATATATAGATTAAGAACCTTATGGTTAATATATAATAATTAGATATTACTCTTTTATTCCTATAGCAAGACATTTTGAAATAACTTATGAATTATCATGATAAAAAGGTACTCATTCCATTCTTTATTATTTTCATCAAATATTAAAGATGATGTAATCTGTAATAAAAATTAAAATACAATAATCTAAATATTCCTGCTTAAGTTTATTATTATTATTTGATAGCATATTATTACCATTAACTCTTAGTGTCATACGCTTGAATGATACCAGTTCGTGATGTATGTTTATGTGTATATATATTCATACTTGGATATTACAAAATATATAACTAAATATACTACACAGCATTTAACAGTGTTTTAGTATTTAGTTGTACTGATGGGTGATGCTAAGGCCTTAGTAATGATGAAGTAACGAAGGGAGATAATGTAAGTGCTTGTAGTTATCAATTAGAGTTTAGTTTTAGCATTAAAGTAACTGAATTATCGATCTAGAACTTGTTAATTGTATAACAGTGAACCGAGTAGAATTTCAAACATACATATATATTCTAAATACATATCAATAAAAGAACGATTCATCCTTAATTTGTGGATGTTTTTTATTATTTACTATATTATAATCGCTGATACTGTTAAAAGAAAGTTAAATAAATGTAAGTTTTGGAGAAGATACCTAAACACTAGATTGCTCAGTAACAGGTATAGTATATCATGCACACATTATTCAGTCTAAAAGTCGAGAAGCTATTCTAACACTAACTGATACAGGAAATCATTTTTGTAGGAGATACAAAACAGCCTAACTTTTGCAGCTTGAGACATTTTCAGCCCGATGAAAAACACATAATTTTGTGTGAAGTTCAGTTTCAACAATGAAAACACTTCATCGTTGATAGGAAGGTTTTCTAAGGAGGTCAAAACTTGTCAGAGTTTGTTCTCGCCAATTTTGATAAAGACGTCCAGATGTCTTCGTGCAGAAAGATTAATGTAATTTGAGCGCTGCGATTTACGTCCGCTTAGGAAACGCAGATCATACGATCGTGCCAATGTTCAAGTTGTGATCCGTGTTTGAAAAAAAAAATCCTTCAAAAATGCGAATTCTCTTTCAGTGGCTAGCATTTTTCAACTCGACCGTTTTCTGTTTCGTTCAGCCACCTTTTGTTACTGGCCTAAAGTTAACACATTCATCCCCTATGCATAGTTAAATAATATCTATCGTTAGGTATATCTTTCCCATAAGAATACGTAAAAAAATGTTACTTCGTGTAGAAACAGATGAGAAACAGAAAAAGCTACTTGATTTGTTGGCCAACATATGATGTTATTCGGTAAAATTGTGTTACACTCAGTTCCTCTATTTTCATGATGTCTGTTTACTTATGAACACTTAGGGTTAATTCTAAACATGTAATGGCATGATTTCACTGAATATTAAGCAATTTATATTGTACAACGTGCAGGATGTTTCCATTTTTATTTACTTGCTCTGAAATGTTTATCTGTTGACTGGGCAATATCTTTTGTGAACAGATGTTATAGTGCTTAAGATAATAATTTAAGTCAAAATAACAGTATATTTCAAAGTAGTCGTCACGATGCCAAAACGTTATATATGTAGTTATTGAGCGGAATTGATTCGTTGCTTCATATGTTTCGTTTCAATGTTTAAATTGCGTGACTCTGTAGTTGTAAAAGATTCTGTGAATAAAAACCGCCTTCCAAGGTTAGGTTTATAACGAATTACAAAAAATAACACATTTTTCTTGATATAATTTTCACATAGCTACAGAAAATAATGTTTTAAATAAGAGGCCTTAAGACCGAGTAGTGTAAGATATAAGTTATTGAATAAATAAAAAAGCCTACACCTTTACTGGCTCCCTTTTATAACCCTAAATGTAAGCAACTTACGGTTTGGTTGCAATCCAATTTGTCTGAAAATTTCGATCAAGTTGCACTGATGAATTTTTTTTAGAAAATGGGCTATCTGTGCTCTGCCCACCACGGGTATCGAAACCCGGTTTCTAGCGTTGTAAGTCCGAAGATATACCGCTGTGCTACTGAGGGGCATAAAGTAACTGATAACCTAAGTGCACACGGTGTGCATCAAACTTGTCGTATTAAATACCTTAGCCTTTTCTCCTTTGTACTAGGGTTATAGCAATAAACGTAAACCTGAACCGTTGTACATAAACTGAGAAAGATAAGTGCAGGAAAACATATCTCTTTGTTGCCTTTTGTTGCACTATCCAGGGAGCAGTTAAACAGCTCTTATGCACTTTTGGCGTAGGATATTTATGTAACTGTGGAAGTGAATACAGCTTGTTGTAATAAATTAATTATGTATAGAGAAAACTGCACTTACTATGCTCACAGTTTCCTCATGTCCATTATTTCAAAATTCTTATTAGTTATTAGATAAAGTTAAACACAGTAATGAATGATATTACGTTTATCAATTAAAAGTTTACGAAAATTCTTTGACCAAAAAAAAAGTTCACTTTAAATGCTCTTTGGTATCTGATGGAAAATAATTTAACTTACTTTGAGGCCACGGGCTGGTGCTCTGTTAGAACTCTGGATATCGAAGCTGACAAGTCAGGTTCGAATACATGCAATACCACACAATTTGAAAACCATTACAAAATATTTCATTCACTTTCATATATGGGTACGTTATACGAGTACAGTCAACCCCTTAGCGTGGATGTTGGGTAATATGGTGCTGTTGACTGACTGTCTTCCTTCTGGTTAGTTGTTCAAAATTAAGGACGGCGGCAAATTCTAAAATACGAATGCTTAATCCGAATTATGTCTCCAACTACACGCGCTATTCTTTATTAAAAATTTACACGACATCGTTAAGAAAAGCGGTGTTTTACTAATTTATGAAATTTCTGTCAACAGAGACCTCTGGTGAAACGATGATAAATTAATGTTATTTGTTATGTTTCTTTTGCTTTACGTGTATAAAAAACGTTTCTAGAAATCGGTGCCAACTCTCTTGGTAACCGCTAATCCAAACATATTCCACTCCAAATACTTGATATCTGTAATAGCAATCTCTGTCAACCAATTAAAAGAAATAGTAGTTATTAATATTAAATGTTATATTCGTACCATTCTTATCAGCGATTTATCGAATTGGAATATAATTATATTTTCCAACCTCGTTTTTTTTTTTTTATCTGTGTGACAAAAATAATGCTTTTTCGTGAAACAATAGAATAAATCAATTTTTCATTTATTTTTTACAGCATTCGGAAACGTTTTCTATAAACAATACCAACACATCAAAAATGGCAAATAACAACGGACAACAACTTGCAATATCACAACAGGTATTAATCTCAAACCCAGAGCGTGGATCAGTCAGAATGCCAAATCTGTTCCCTTACTTGTAACCGAAAAACTAAGGAAAGTTGTTTATGAACATTTAAACTACTGTATAGGCTTTGTTTGGAATAATAATATGTAAAAAATAAATAAATGTGTAGTAAGAAAATACTTACCAAAAAACAAACAAATAAATATTGAACCGTTTTGAGTTCATCTGTCAAAACGTCCCCTTCTGCATGCATATTTACAAATATTATTAGAAGCGCATATGCTAATTTTGAGGCCACATCAGAATGAGACTTTAACAACACAACCTCAACTTTTTTTGTTGTCTTTCAAAATTTGTAGTTCATACTGAAGGGATTTACACATTTTGATAAAAAGTTTAGAAAAAACTACCTTTACATTTCTTTAACGACTATTCTAATATCAAACAGTTGTGTACATTAACCCTGAGGAAGTCACAAAGGCGAAATGTTGGTTAAAATAAAAACAAAATATTTCATATATATCTGGAGTGTAAAGGTTGTTTTTCTTTCTAAACTTTTTCACAACGTCAAATTGAATAAAATGGCATATTTTCAGTTACGTTTCGAGCAAGCTCTCCTTGTCAAGAATAGCAAGATCTATTTTTGACAGGCTAATACAGGCACATTCAACCATTTCAGGGTTGCTTTTTATCCTGTTGAACGCGTTATTGCTACATGACATTGTTTACTTTCAAACTAAATAATATTATTCTTTATACCAATCTACTTTACTTATGCATACATTCTTTAGAACTGTCACTCAAATTTTGTAAATCGAATCAAGTATGACCTAAACTGGTTGTTTGAAACATCACTAAAGTAATCTTCATATTTCGTTTACTTGACTATATTTTCAAAACTAACACCCGATTTTGAAATATAAGCTTTGATTAATTAATCATCAAACTACATTTCGCATTCCAAACATTCTAGTATATTTTTGTTTGTTTGTTTGTAATTAATCACAAAGTTACACAATGGGCTATCTGTGCTCTGCACATCACGGGTATCGAAACCCTGATTCTAGCGTTGTAAATCCACAGACATACCGCTGTGCCACTGGGGGCTCTAGTATATTATTAATAATGCAAAACAGCATAATCGAATGAAACCTAACATCAGGATTCATTAAACTTTGTTATACCTTCCGCACGATCGTGTTTTTACATCTTAATTGAAGCAATCGTTGAAAAGGAAACTCATCTGTAAACTTATATAAAAATTACCTCACAGCTATCTCGACCTGTAGTGTTAAAAAATGATTTAAATTAAGGTGAAAATCTAGCATTTCATTAATTCCTAAATGACATTATCAAAGATAAAATACGTATTTTCTGGTATGTAATTGGAAATTTAAATTCTATTTCGTAGCCTTCGCTAATGAAGTAAGCCGCTTACGAAGAGCATGTAATGTATCGTTTTAATTTAGAAATTATTGTTATTTTTTATTAAAAGGTTGCTTTTATTTGCATATAAATATCAACACTCATTTGAAAATCAACAGGGGAATGATTAATAGGAAAATTAGAACTGCTAAAAATTTAATATTATAGAATTAATTAACCTAACGTAGCATTAAAGAACAGTAAAGGACCGACTAGTCTATCCAGGCTGTCTTATCCACTAAATTAAGCCAAATCCTTGAAAAACATTTCATTCAAATATTATTACGTTTTCCCATAAAGTACCTTACATTCACCACATCCGAAAACAACCACATAAAAACAGTTTTAGTTGAAGATGACTTCTTCCCTACAAAACTTTATATTTGTGTCCCCTAGTTTTATCATTCTCACCATCAGATATGAAAAAAAGATGATGCAACAATCTTAAACACCTAAATCAGATCCCTTCTAACTCTTATTTTTCAAGAGAAAAAAGTTCAGGGATCTTAACTTATATGATAACCTTTCCATCCCAGGAATCATCCTAGTAGCCCTCCTCTGAACCATTTCCAACAATTCCACGTCCTTCCTGAGGTAAGGAGCCTTAGACTGGACATAATACTTTCAATGCGACTTATAAATTATAGCCTCTTTAGTCTTGTATTTAATATTTCTTTAGATACAACCTAAAGTCCTATTTGCTCTACCACTCGCAACAGTAAATTTCTTGGATGGCTTAAGAGACTGATCAACAAGAACACCAATATCTTTTTCTTAACTGATTATGTTAAGGTTATTTCTATTAAAATGATACATATAATTCAAATTGTGATATCCCTCATGCATTACCTTGCATTTATTATAATTAAAATCCATCTAAATCCTCTTGTAAGCAGTAGCGTCCTCCTCACAGCCAGTAACACCCAAAACCTTAATGCTATCAGCAAATTTAAATAATCTATTGACCGTTTCTTCATCTATGCCATTGATGTAAATCAAAAAGAGCAATGGTCCTAACACTGAGCCCTGAGGTACCCCACTCGTAATATCAATCCAGTTTCACTAAACTTCATTTATAGCAACTTTTTACTTTCTTCCATCTAGCCAGTTTTCTATCCAATGAGCCAACCTATTTCTCGCACCTACAGAGATAACTTCTTTTAACAAGCCTTTTATGTGGCACCTTGTCAAACACTTTTTGAAAATCGAGATATACCATATCCACACATGTACCCTCATCTATGTAAGCAGTAACCTCTTCAAATGATATCAACATATTAATAAGGTAGGATTTTCTCCTAGTAAAACTATGCTGACTATCCAAAAAAATTTAAAATGTGTTAAATGACTTGGCAAAGCATCTTTTGCCAGACTTTTGCCACCACTAATCTAAGACTAATAACCCTATAATTACTGGAATATGTTTATCACTTTCCTTGGAAAAAGGAGTAACATTAGCCATCTTCCAATCTTCTAGCCTACTATTCAAGGACTTCGAAGAAATGATAGCAAGAGGCTCATATATCTAATCCTTAACCTGTTTCAAAATCCACGGTAAATATTATATGGCCCAGGTTCTTTATCATTCTTTAACCTTCCCAATTTTTTTAAACAGAATACAATTGTGTTATAAGCTTGATAACTTGTTCAGATTGTGAAATATTGCTTAAATCTAATTTTCATTAATAGAAACTGAAGAAAGTAGAATTTAATAACCAGGCCATCCCATAATTATCAGATATCATCCTTCAAAAGCCCTACTCCCCTCCCCTCCTAACATTTTCTTTACACTTAATGTATTCGAAGAAATTCTTATTATCTATTTTACATTTTCAGCCAACCTTTTTTCATAGTTTTTGATTTTCTTATTTCCTTTTTGACCAAATTTCTCGATCTTTTATAGTCCTCCAATTCTCCCATCACCAATGAATTTAAACTCTTATACTTGTAGTGCTTTTCTTTAATTTTATTATTTGTGAATCAGTCTTTTTTTACTTTCAGCCACCATTTTGTATCTATTAGAAAATCTGCCAATCACGAATATTTTAAAATGTATTTCAATACTTTTTTAACATTTGATCAGTATCTTCAACTAATTCCATTACCCTTTTCAAAGCATATAATTCTTGTTTCATCTTTTCAAAATTTTCTCTTTTTTTGTTAACAAAAATATCATTATTCGTTATCTCCGTATGAAGCAAAACATCAAATCTAATAACCTATAAACCATTTCTCTATTAGAAGTTAACAATAAATCTAAAATAACATTGTTCCTGATAGTTTCCTAACCAATTGTTGAAGAAACTCACCCTGAACAGTTTCTAAAAGCCTGTATACCACATGATTTGGCTCAACATTTTCCCAACTTATATACCTGAAATTAAAATCTCCCATAATTATAATCTTCGATAGTTGAATTCTTTATCTTTCTGTAGCGTTTATAATTAATTTCATCACTTTAGCCTGGTGGTCTGTAACAAAGTCCATTAAAAAGTCTTCTACTCATAGAAAAACAAACAGAAACCCAAATAGATTCAATCTCATTGCTATTAGCTTTTATATCCTTATTATTGAACAGACTGTAACTCATACTTTACATATAAAGCCACTCCTCTCCTATACTAAATCCATATTAAACAATTATAACTTTGTATTTCAAAGAAATTCCTTTCATCATAAATAACTACGTTTAGCCAGATTTCAGATATTCCACTTATATCAAAATCCTCTGCACCGACAAGTGCTATAAAGACATAACTTTAGCCAGATTTCAGATATTCCACTTATATCAAAATCCTCTGCACCGACAAGTGCTATAAAGACATAACTTTAGCCA
>NW_013666350.1:93691-97934 GCF_000517525.1 Limulus polyphemus | reverse complement strand
ATATCAAAATCCTCTGCACCGACAAGTGCTATAAAGACATAACTTTAGCCAGATTTCAGATATTCCACTTATATCAAAATCCTCTGCACCGACAAGTGCTATAAAGACATAACTTTAGCCAGATTTCAGATATTCCACTTATATCAAAATCTTCTGCACCGACAAGTGCTATAAAGACATAACTTATCACCATGGACGCTATCAGCAAAAAAATAAAATTCATAATTAAGGGAACCATTAAATCACTTGGTTCCCTGATAAATCAGCGGCAATATTATGGACTTAAAATGCTAAATTCTAGGTTTCGATTGCCTTAATGGACAAAGTGTAGATAGCCCATTATGTAACTTTGCACTAAAAAATTAACAACAATGACATCAATCACTTGACTGGCTTATCATAATTGTTTTAAAATTTTCTCGTGTATGTCACCTAAAAAGAAAAAAAGTATCTCACTAAATTAATGAACATGTATATTGGTCGATAAAGTGTTCACTAATGTGTTAAAAAATGTGATATTAAAGATAACTGCGTGATATTTGTAGGTAATGCCATACTTTTCTTAAATATTTTTAAATTGTTACTGATGAGTTTGGCTGCAAGAGTAAGTAAGGGACTTGACCAACCAAATTATTTGTAGAGCTTAAAAGTTTTAGCATCACAAGTATTATAAACAATATAGTTGGGTGGTTATTTTAGATCAAAGCCAATTGGCTTATCTTCTGTGTCCACCGCGAGGAACTGAACCCCAGATTTGAGGGATGTAAATCCATAAACTTATCGCTGTCCTACCGGGGAACGTATAAACAATATAATCCTTATAGACTGTGTTAGACAAATCTTCTAATTTCTTATAACAATATTATACCCACTTTTCTCGTGTTGCTAGAAAATCAATTAAATCGAAGACAATATTTACACAAGATTTATAAACAATGAAATATCAATATATTTGACTGATTCTTCGAAGTTGTTTTAACATTTGCCCATTAACATTTCTTATGCTGTCTTCGTACTTTGTATATAACAATGATGACAACGAGAACGTGACGTAATGTTAGCAACAGAAAATTATGTAAATTTAGTAATCCGTATATTATATTCTTCATAATTTCTACCGCTAAAATTGTTTTGCAATATATATATTTGTTACATGTATAATGATGTATTAAACGTTTGTTGCAGTTTTTCGATACTTACTTTGTAACACGAGTTTAAAAAAATGAATGAAAAACAATGAAATGGTTCAACTTTCAGAGTTGTATGTAAAATGTAATCACCCGGGTAAATACAATCCTTTGAACACTTAATTAATTTACACTTTTTAGTTGAGATACGAAAAAGAAATCTTTTAAACATTAAAATATAGTTTTTCTGTTCAGACAATTAAGTAGTGTTACTATTTTTTCATTGGATTTAATTTATCTATCTTACGCCACTGTTTAATTTGACAAAACGTTAATCTTCTCCTTGAGCTTCATATATACGTTTAAAACGTTCAGAACGAAATGCAACTGTAAGAATGATGAACAATCTAGCGTTGTTCATTCTTTTCTGTCAAATAATGTTTTATTAATAAAGTATTATTCCTAATACTAGAATCATTTTGTTAATTAAGAGCTTGATATACCAACTGGACTTAATTTTTTTTCGTATTTTCCCACGACGTTTAATAAATTTAAATACTTTTTCTAGCAATCCGCCATATTCTAAAATGTTAGAATTTCTCTCGAAAATTTCTATCTTAAACAAATTATGATGCCTCCGTACTTCGTGAACTCTGAAACCAAGACAGATTTAAACCGATTAATATAAACATAGTGTGGTTATAAAGAAACTTTCGCATTTCATCTCGTCATGTTTCACACACGGAAGATGAAATTGCGCAGGGATGTTAAGAGTATCACGAGGATGCAAGTGCCACAGTTGTCACATGTTGCCACTAAGGTTTCTTTCGCATATTCCTAGGGGTAGAGATGGGCCTGTCGATCGTAGTGCTTGTTTGTTTTTGTTTGTTTTGGAATTTCGCGCAAAGCTACACGAGGGCTATCTGCGCTAGCCGTCCCTAATTTAGCAGTGTAAGACTAGAGGGAAGGCAGCTAGTCATCAGCACCCACCGCCAACTCTTGGGCTACTCTTTTACCAACGAATAGTGGGATTGACCGTCACATTATAACGCCCCCACGGCTAAAAGGGCGAGCATGTTTGGTGGGATGCGGATTCGAACCCGCGACCCTCAGATTGTGAGTTGAGCGCCTTATCCACCTGGCCATGCCGGGCCAATCGTAGTGCAGAAAGACAAAGTGTTCAGAGAGGTGAACTAGTGAAATGTTATTAAACCAAAGAATCCCATGCTGAGGCAGCTCCTAAAGCATACCGTAGAGTGCATAACATCGAAAGAGGGCCTTGTTCCAGGATTGCTGTGCGCAAGTTCATAAAACATTTGAAGAAACAGGTTACGCTTGAAATACAGACAGACAGACCACTAACACCTACTTAAACTATCGCTAAGAGCAGTCATGTCGTAGCAGAATAAGCAAGCAAAAGTACACGGGGGAGGACGGGGGGGGTGCAGCAGAGCACGTTATCAGCCGGTGTCTAGATTTGCAAACTTCAACTGTCCCTAAAGATTTTCAATCAACTTTGTGCAAATTTCAACTGTCCCTAAATATTTTCAATCAACTTTGTGCAAAATTCAACTGTCCCTAAAGATTTTCAATCAACTTTGTGCAAATTTCAACTGTCTCTAAAGATTTTCAATCAACTTTGTGCAAACTTCAACTGTCCCTAAAGATTTTCAATCAATTTTGTGAATATTTTTTTAAAAGCTGCATATGTTTAAGGAGACGGATTTAACCCGACGTGTTGATTATAAGTTACAGCTCTTGGCAAGACTGAAAACCGATTACATGTAGCCTGCCAATATCTTATGGACTGGTGAAGTACATTTCACCCTTTCTGGAAGTATCAACGCTCGCAACTGCATTATCTCGTCGGAAATTAATCCACATGCAACATTTCCTACATATACCTCCATGATGCTAAGGTGCCATTGTGGTGTGGTCTAATAGCTGATTTTGTTATTAAGCCGTACTTTTATTTAAGAAACATCAGCATATCAGTTGCAAGCCTGCACAGTGAATGCTGCACGGTACCTTGCAATATTCAGCACCAACGTGATTCCCATGCTGCAGTAATAAAATGTGATGGAAACTACGTTTCTCATACAGGATGATGTCACTTCGCATATTGCGAATATACTTTCAGGACATAATCACTTCACGTCACTTTTCTTCATGAGATCTAAGACCAGCCAATTTCTAGTTTCAGGGGTACCTAAAGACACTGGTTACAGTGGGAAGACTTACAATTCCAGACTTTAAGGATACATTCGCCCAGGAAGTGCAATGTGGCCAGCATACCCGACGAGATGAGTATTGTTCCTATAATGTCCGTTGTCACACAGATGTAATGTATTTTTGGACGCTGGAGGAACACATTTTGAACAGTAGCTGTAATTGATTAAACATTAGGTTATGGGGACATCCTTTGTGGCAACGTGTAACGAATGTGGCATTTAAATGTTAGCCTTAATAACCTCGTGCAATTGCACCTGCCTATGCCATACAGTTTGTGGAATATGACGCGCTGAACTGCGAAATATTCTTTAGAATCACCCTGTATTCCAGCATACCCTAGTTAGTCCGTCGGTGGCTCAGAAGCAAGCTTCAGTTTCTATAAGGATTAAATCCAGAGTTCGATCTCAGTCCTTAATACAGAGAAGGTACTCAATTGTGTAACTTCTCGTTAATACAAACAAAACAGAAGCTATTTTGTAGGTGACTCAACGGCAAACTTGAAGGCTTGTAATGCTAAAACTCGGAGCTCTGTATCTGCGGTGGCCCAGTACAAATAGTTATTGTGAAACTTTGTGCTTAAATAAACAAACACCTTACTCAACATGTAATTTTAATTTAACAGAAGATTTTAAGGATTAGTGATGTTTATGAAGAAAATAATTTGAGTTCTTATTATATATTCTTGATAATGCTTATCACACGTTATTCATAAGAGATGGCTTTAATATTGATTAACAAATATATTAAATGTCAATTTTAATATCTAGATGGTAAGAACACAATTCCACGTTAAATAGCAAAACAAGGAAAAACGATATCAGGCGACTGAGAGTTAACAGGATCAGCAGGATTTCTGATGAGTTATCGGGAATACTATCTAGGTT
>NW_013666350.1:89221-93187 GCF_000517525.1 Limulus polyphemus | reverse complement strand
CCTAATTTAGCAGTGAAAGAGAAAAGGGAAGGCAGCTAGTCATCACCACCCACCGCCAACTCTTGGGCTACTCTTTTACCATCGAATAGTGGGATTCAGCGTCACATTATAACGCCCACACAGCTAAAAGGGCGAACATGTTCGGTGGGACAGGTATTCGAACCTGCGACCCGCAGATTGCGAGTCGAACGCCGTAATCACCTGGTCATGCCAGGCCAGGTTAAAGTTAATATGGTGGTCTTAAATATTCCTACGAGCTCGCACATTAAATCTTCATCGAAACGTGAATCTTTACATTTAGACCTCTGGAGCGAGTGATATGGAAATCGAATTACTTGTGGACCCAAGAACTTAAATAAACGCTATTAGTATTATGTGTTTAACCGTAATTACAGGTCGTTGAATAAACTGGCCTACCACAATAAAAATATGTTTGTGCACTTAAATGCGTAACTCATTTAAGATAAAGTAGAATATTCTTATAGAGCTTGGATACAATAATACAATGTATTTGCCTTTAAATTTCAAACTTATGATTTTAAAAAAGAAGATAGTGTATTATGTAAAGTTTTGGATTTTCAGAGCAGTGATATACTAATGAAGAAAGTGTTAAAGAATCAATTAGAGAATTAAATATCAAGTATGCTTACTGTTGGGAAAATAAACTATTTACTGTTAAACCATACTTGTGTTTTTCATGATGTAATACGAACGCTATGCTTCCCTGTTAATGCATTAAAAAATTTATATGATTAGTTAAAAATAGAGTTTTCTAACAGTAGCTTAGAAAATGTTTATATGTGTACGATTACTGTGTCACTGTGTTGATAACACGTGCCAGACAACTACTGGTAGCTGATTGATTTTCTAAGATTTATCATCGAATCTGGATCAAAACGTTTATATGCCTATGATTGTTTGCATTTTGATTGGCTTCACAATTTAATACTTTCCCAGAATTTTTTGTTACATTTTTTTGCTGTTAGTACAACGTTTAATTACGTGATCACTGTAAACGCTGCTATAAATGTTAACATGTACGTATATTGGCGACTTTGTTTAGTCAATACTAAAGTAAGATACACGTACGTATATTGGCGACTTTGCTTAGTCAACACTAAAGTAAGATATATGCAAGTAATTTGTCGACTTTGTTTAGTCAATACTAAAGTAAGATACATGTACGTATATTGGCGACTTTGCTTAGTCAACACTAAAGTAAGATATATGCAAGTAATTTGTCGACTTTGTTTAGTCAATACTAAAGTAAGATACATGCAAGTATATTGTCGACTTTGTATAGTCAATACAAAAGTAAGATATATGTACGTATATTGTCGACTTTGTGTAGTCAGATCAAAATACGTTATATATGTATCATCCACAAATTGCGTATGTTTTAGACTTTCAGTATAATAGTATTCATAACATCGAACACACATATTGCATTTACATGATCGATTCCTCTGTTATGTTGAAATCGTGTATCTTATAGCCTATTTGTTCCTGAATTACGTATTGAATTTAACTATCACATACGTAGAAATAATCTTACAGATATGTGTAAATCTTAACGAACAAGCAAAGTTTAATTTCTTGCCCAGGAGGATTTCTGCTAGAGCCTCTACCGGAAGAGGATTTCGAACATTCTACTGTCCCGATTTTCCTAGAGCAACCCCAGGATAGTTTCGTGGTGAGAAACAAGCCTGCTGTCATCCATTGCAAAGCCCGCCACGCCCTCCAGATTTACTTCGAGTGTAACGGTGGATTAATTCACCACCGACAACACAACCAACAACATTTTGTGGATCCGATGACGGGAATCCGCCAACTGGAAACTTCGGCTGACATTACCCGAAAGGACTTGGAAAATTATCAAGGTTCTGACACGTACAGCTGTGTCTGCCATGCCTGGTCACCAACCGGTAGGACTCATAGTCGAAAAGCTATTATCAGGATAGCATGTAAGTCTTTGAATTTTTGTTTCTGTTTTTATACAAACAAAGATCCGCAAAAAGTTTGCGATTAAATTAATATCCTTATTGCAACAACAATTTTGTAAATGCAAGATTTTTAGAATAATACGTTAGCTCGTTTTAAAACGTTGATGATCTTTTAATATGTTGTTGTACAAAATGTCTATTAAAGTATATTTACATCCACCTTTTGTTTACATCCGTTGAAATAAGTGCGCGCGCAAGCGCATTTAGATAATAAGGTGCGCGCGCATTTCCAGGACATACAAAGACTGAGTAACGTTATAATAGATTTTGAAGCTTAATATAATTTTTCACTTACTATCTTGTTTTACAAACTCAAAATATTAATTAAAACTTATTTTCCCTATCTATGATATTTGTATTTATTCTAGTACTCAGTTTTACAAAACAACAACTGACTTCCATTACCCACTAACGACATTTTAGGGAAAAGGTAGATAGTGATTCTCATTACTATAAAGTTTAGAAAATGTGATACTTGTGAACATAGGGAATGTTAGTGTGCACAGAGTACTAGTTCGATGGTTTATGGTTTCCGTCCCGTTGCCGCAAAAAGCTCTGCACTTCGGGACAGTGGATTCATTATAATAGTGACGGTCGAATTTCACTATTCGGTCCAATAAGTGTAGTTCAACAATGGGTGGTGGATGATATTGACTGGCTACTCACTTTCTATTCTATTAGTTCAAAATTAGGGACAGCTATGTGTAGGTAAGTCATGTGTAGTTTTGCGCGAAATTCTAAAAACAAGACAAACAACTTACATAATTAACGTAGCCATAGAATTCATGTCATGTGTTTTAACAAGTGAAGCCCATTAACATGTTTACTTGTAGATGTTTCTTATTTTTTGTTACTCTAGTATACGTTTGGTTCACTCATCAGTGGCACTATATTGTTAAGTTAATCATATTAAAAGCATGGTTTAACATATAATGATAATTCATTTTTTATTTGGAGGTTTAGTTTTCTCTACTTTTCACACACATGTTCGCTTAACAACCATTAATCATGTTTATTTTCCATTAATATAACGTGATTAATTTGGTTAAGAACCTTCCTTCCTTACATTTTTTTTTTTTTTTTTACTTTTTGGAGAGAAATTCTCGCGAAATATATATATATGTTGATATGATTAATGTTTTAAACATTGAACTAAATAGAAAGTTTTAAAATTAAACCATAAAGGTTGTAACGGAGTACTGTCTGGTTCCCTGAAAAATGGTTAGAAACACTTTTGATAACTTGCTTTCTCGAATATCGGATTATTCAGTATTCCTTATTTTTTTATCAACCCAATTTATTTAAACAGTTTAAACATTTAGTTTACGGCTTTCAGCTCATTTTTAGGTATCCAAGGAAGTTTAAATTTTAATATAAGTTACTAAAGTTCGATACTTGGTTTCATATTGAGCTTTCAGCCTTCCTTCTGAATCCTTCGTCAGTCAACTGAATAATGATTTTTTTTGGTATTCATGGAACGGTTTTAAAAATTATTTAACAAAGCATCAGTATAAATGTAACAAATTTCACTGATTTTTCAAAAACAATTAAATTATTTAATTGAATTTGGTCCCCCGCTGGCGGTAATTCTACGGATTTACAACACTAAAATCAGGCGTTCGATTCCCCTCGGCGGACACAGCATATAGCCCGATGTGGCTTTGCTATAAGAAAAACATAAACGCATTTAATTGAATTTGAGCACTAAAAACCGATAACAACATGGATTTTAACATCGCAAAAATATTTGACAACGAAAAAAATAACTAAAAAAACAAACACCTAGGAAGCTCCTGTCATCCAATTTCATACCAGTGGACTTCCAATTGGCGTTAATAAAACAACAGTGATCAACCACTTAACTTAAACACCTTCCATCAAATAAATCTTGTTTGTCGTAGTCTTGACAGGAAATTACAATTATAGTATTATAATTAAATTAGGTTAATATGCAATGTTTGGG
>NW_013666350.1:71779-88743 GCF_000517525.1 Limulus polyphemus | reverse complement strand
GTAATTGAATAATTTTAGTTGCAGACGATTAATTCTGCTATATAAATATTTATGACTGTACACATTTTATTTTTTGAACAGTAAAGTCTGTAGTTGTTACTTGAATTCGGGGTTGAATACGTTATATTAAAACGATTTTGAAGCCTTACCACGTTGTTGCAGTTAATGTCACCGTACATCTTGACAACAACCATGTGGCGTAGTTTCCATTACAAAAGATTTCGTCGTAAGGTTGTTATTTAAAAAAAAAATTCTACTACTTCCTGTACACTTTCCATAAGCCATCTAGTTTAGGTGGATGGTGATTTTCCAGCGCCCATTTCAACAGGCCAATAGCAAAGAAATCCATAAATGCTGCGTACTGTGACTTGACCGGTATGGAATAGTATGAATACTATTACTACTGGTCATGCAATAATAAAATATAATCGTTTTGAAAGTACGTTATGGGGTTCAAATCTTCAAAGTATTTATTTATTCGTATAATGGAAAAAGTATTTATAAAAAAATATTGCAAGGCCAGCAAAGCTATGCCTTACTATTATACAGCGGCGACCATCCTCCTTAACGCTTACGAAGATACCCCCAAATCTCGATGTGTATCCATTAAAATTTGGTAATGAACAGATTACCCAACACTTTAAAATAGTTAAAATATATCTAAATATCATTTAGGATATAAATAAAAAATAATATTCCTAAGCTCAATTCTATCTATATTATTTAAAATATAATATCATAGCATTATGCTCAAAGTTTCAGAAAATACGGAAGGATTGCAACCCCTCTTCAACAGCTACAACCATTTTATAATTCTGGTATAGCTAAGGAAACTGAGAAAAAATAAATATTAATACCGGTAACCTATTTAAGATTTTACACCCACTGACCTTCTTTTTCCAGCAAGTCCCCCGGTGGGACGGTGGTAAGTCTTCAGATTTACAACGCTAGAATCAGGGTGGACACAGCAGACAGCCCAGCCCGATGTGGCTTTGCTATGAGAAAACACACATACTTTCCAACAATTCCATTTTTATTTCTTCCCTCCCCCCAAAAGCAAAGCTGTTTGAATACTACGACTAATATTTTCCTAGTAAGATGAATATAATTTTAAATATTATTGTATTATATATATATCAGCACATAAGTAGCAATGAAGTATAAAAGTTAGCACTCACTATTAAATGACATCATTCTTATATAGCAAAAAGTGTAATTAACTTTCCAGTTGGCTTGTTGTGAAACACAAAGCTACATAATGGGCTGTCTGTGCTCTGTCCATCGTGGGTATCGAAACCCGATTATTAGCGTTATAAACACTTACACTTGCCGCTGAGCCATTGGAGAGGGGGGCTTTCTCTGTTAGAGAAGATTTTGATTAAAATGTTTTTATCCCTAGAGTGAGTTTACGAAACTCACGTTTTATAATTTTGAATATGTTTTAACCAAATTTTTGGAGAATGGGTTGCGATCTTTCTTATTTCTTTATTTTTACTGTAAAGTTAACACCCTCATCACTTAAACATATGTTAACCTGCTTGTAAATATTTTGTGTTATCAACTCCTTCCACAGTTGTCAACAAATTTGAAACTAAGATTATGGAAATGTGCCTATTTCTTAGTAGTGTTGAAACCTTCAGGTATAAACAAACGAACGGACATTATATAATCAACTCTCTGTACATGTTTTAAAGTGTATTTCTCAAGTTTCGAAAGTTTTTTCACAAAATTCGTCTTGACTGTGACTAAGAATTTCAAATTCTAATTAAGATACAACCTTTTTAGCCAAATACACATATTTGATGTAGTTATAACTCCATTTTGACATGTCCTTTCAATATATGTCACTTTTCTTACAAATAATATTTTGTTTACTGTTAAGCACAAAGCTACAGAATGTGTCTGTGGTCTGCCCGCTGCGGGCATCGAGTCCCAGTTTTTAGCGTTATAAGTCCCCACAATTACCACTGAGCCATCGGAGAGCATTTTTAGTACAGGGCTTTGACTTAATATTACTGATATGAAATCTTATACTCTAATTGTATTTGCCTATTTTATTCTATACTGCACACAATGTACCTGTTGTTTACTCAGTATCTCGATAAAAAGTGGAAGGCGTTGTTTTATTAGTCTTCAGAATGCCGGTTTTGCTAAAATGTATGCAATATTATATCACCAATTAGCTTGAAACGATACTTGTCTTAAACTTCTCTACTGGTATGACAAGTAACACAGAAAATTCTAATGGTCCTTTTACAATTTCTTTTTGTATATATATATATACATTTGTGTGTAATTTTCCGGTAAAAATTATTCGAGTAAGCAGGATGGCAGTGGCATGTTTTCTGAAAATATAAATTAAAGCCGATCTTGTGGCAAAAAGTACCTGAATGTTTGTTTTTTATTTTAGAATATTTTACAAGTCTTTCGAACTTTAAGCCATGGATTCAGTGCATTCCCTGGTATATCTTGTCTTTGCTTTATATCTGCATGTGTTTTAAGTGATTAACATTAATGTACAAGAAAAGTTACTTAGTTAAAAGAAAACAGGAGATACTGCGCCAGTATACTTTATTATAGTCGACAATGTTTTCGTTGTTTTTAGCCTTCAGTTAATGAATTGATACACTTCACCTCAGCTGATTCTGTTTTTTCGACTATCTAATTACAGATCTTCACTTTTCTCCTTTATTGTAAGAAATACAATGTACCTTGCTTCACTTGTCTCCTCTACTGTAAAAAATACAATGTACCCTGCTTCACTTGTCTCCTTTATTGTAAAAAATACAATGTACCTTGATTCACTTGTCTCCTCTATTGTAAAAAGATACAATGTACCCTGCTTTACTTGTCTCCTTTATTGTAAAAAATACAATGTACCCTACTTCACTTGTCTCCTTTATTGCAAGAAATACAATGTACCCTGCTTCACTTCTCTCCTTTATTGTATAAATTCAATGTACCCTGCTTTACATGTCTCCTTTATTGTAAGAAATACAATGTACATCGCTTCACTTGTCTCCTCTACTGTAAGAAATACAATGTACCCTGCTCCACTTGTCTCCTTTATTGTAAGAAATATAACGTATATTGGCGTCAGAACTACTCTTTTTTTTTCTTACCTTTAGTCAGCTAAATTAACTTTTCTCTTTGATTGAAGAACGTTTATTTAATTCAAAGTTGTTGTTTTTCTCATAGCTAATAAAAGTTTGCTTTCGTTAATTCAGAGCATGGGTAAAATCCCTAAGTCATCCGTTGGGGATGACCAGAGCTACCTAGCGATTATAACAATTTAACAGCTCTTAGTGATCGAAGAATGCTTTCAAAAGTTTATTTAATGTATACGTAATTGAAATAAATTAGAGATTTGCAATCCACTCAAAATTTCAACTCCATTTCTGAGCCTTACAGTTTTAAGATAAAATTTCCTCAGATTCTTTGGAATGACCACGTTATCTAAAAGACTTCTATAACATTGCCGTGCATTATTCGAACATTCTCAGATTGGAACGTAATCAACCAGTACTGTCTAATTAATCTATGTTCTATGTCTAGATGTCGCTCTGCTGAAGCGTAAACACTGCAAAATGGTTAGATTACTTGATAAGTGTATTTACCAACTCAATTAATTCAATATTTGAACAAATCGTTAGCTTTTTTAAAATTGAGTTCCTATGAACATTAATTATATTAACGTATGGAGTTAACGTTAAACTAGTTATATAGATCGATGTAGATGAAAATATAATGCTAAAGTGTCAAGAAAGTTATTTAATACTCACTTCCACTGAAAATAACCATTTAGGAACATATTTTACACGTCAATTAATTGTTTATAATTAAATTTTCTGGAACTATACTGGAACCGTGTAACGTCATCTATGTAAAACAATTATCGCGGGTTTTACGACAATAACCTATAACATCAATACGAATGTCTTTTGAATTTTACTTTGTACAAAAAACAAAACAAAGCGTAAAGTGTTTTATCAAGGAAGGTATTATTGTTATAGCTTTGAATATTTAGTTATTTCGCGCACTTAAATAAAACTTATAAGATACTGAATTTATAAATGCTCAGATAAAAATAGTTCAGTAACATTTTGACAAACCTAGACGCCTGGGAAGTAATTCTTCACTACAGATTGTGTTGCTGTTTTCTTTATCATTTAGTTGGTAACCTTAAGTTGGGGAAATGAACATTTACTTGAATCTGTAACTTGTATCTTTTTAGTGGCAGGACTTACTTATGATTTTTTTTCATCATAGGCATGCTTGAACGCAATGTAAAGAAGCTTGAAATACAAAAAAATATAGATGTGTAAACGCTTTAGGTTTGCACAGTTTGGGATTTTCTCTCCTTTTCTGACTGATAACGACTTAAAGGATTTCCTGTCTGTTTTATTTTGTTCTCTTTTTATCAACAGTTCTTTCTACTGAAAAATATTTAATTGTATGATGTATCTGCAAAATCAATTCAGTTGTCAGGATTCTCTACAAGATTTACAGGAAACATATTATCATGACAAAAGTAAGCCCACATCTTAAAAATAGTCATCTGTATTAATACCAAATGTCTTTACTTAATATCACATACCAATAAGTTGTATTAAGAGAAAATATAATATTGTGTAGAAAAAAACTGATGTTTTGCATAATCGCTTTGACAGTACTGTACGACCGTGACAGCACTCCAAGGACAGAATATAGCCTTCAGTATAAAAATGCGTGTCATGTTAAG
Organism: Limulus polyphemus; assembly: GCF_000517525.1. NCBI lineage: Eukaryota > Metazoa > Arthropoda > Merostomata > Xiphosura > Limulidae > Limulus > Limulus polyphemus. Next base: position 84,002 of record NW_013666350.1, on the reverse strand, counting down.
CATTGAACCAGACATTAGAGAGACTTTAGAAAGAGGTATTATTTTAGGACAAGAATTTATTGCTATTCCCTGTGGTTAATTATGGTTTTCGCGTTTGGTTTTGTTGCTTTTTATACCCCATGGTTAATGATGGTTTTCACGTTGTTGATATGTTCCCTGGATACTACCAAAACGAATGTTAGGACTTGCTGACTGAAAATATTGGTCTGCAGACTAACACGAGTGTAACGATTGATATATTTCACCATAAAGAAAGACAGATAGATAGTTAAAGGTTCGTGTCATCGAGAAGAAGCGATACATAACACATTAAAGCAAACTGGTCAGTTGTATGTGTTTAGAGAAATATGATTGTGCTACTCTAGCCAATGGTATAAGCTTTGCTGTGAACTTGCTTTCGGAAACAAAAAATTGATGCTTGGTATTAGCTTTTCTTATACGTTCAACCATAGTCATAATAAACAGCAATACATTGAAATCACTGAGCTCGTTGAAACGCAATTTTTTTTCATAAAAGTGTTATTAGCTTTGAAACTTAAAAGCAGGATGAAATAATCAAACAACAGTATAAACTTATAAAAAATAATAAAATGTTGTCAGAAAGTATTTTAGCTGAATCTTAACTTCAAAGTATAAAACAGTGGATGGCAAAAGCTTTAGTTCAAATTTACTGTCTGATAACTTCTTCCAAAGATATATTTTAATTCTTTTGAAAAAAGTAAGGAGCTGTAAAAATGACAAACTAATTAGAAAATTCACTAAGAAAGTCAGTAAGCAATTCAATAAGTAAAGATATTTTGTTTTGCAAAAAAATTTTGAAATCATATACAGTTAATGCAAACAACGATTTTAATTCTATATTTGACATCATTTATATGGTGATTTGTTGACTGTACTAACTTTGAATACAAAAATAGTACTCAGCTTCTATTCAAAATGAGTGTTCTTCCTGTATATTTAGTTTTCAATATATTTTCCGAGGATAAAATATTTTCATTATATATTTATATATATTGGTTGAATTTAAATACTTCTCATAATGACTGGACGCCTGAAGAATGAGATTTGCTCTGTATCTTATAGTAATTGTTTTCATTACAGACCATATCAAGTTGTCTGTATAAAGTTACATACAGAGCAATGTTTTAACCATTCTTGTGATTGTAAAATAAGTTTTTTTTCATTTTAAGGAAACTAACTAAAATTAATTTGAAAATTTTATAAAACGAAAATAAATCAACGTTGCTTTAGAAATATTCAAAGTGAAGCTAACCCCTTGCTTACCACAAGAGCATACCTTAACAAGCACTTTTCACTCTGAATCTAACAATATATGTCATAGGAGCATACCTTAATAAGGACTTTTCACACTGAATCTAACAATACATGCCATAGGAGCATATCTTAATAAGGATTTTTCACACTGAATTCAACAATATATGCTATAGGAGCATACCTTAATAAGGATTTTTCACACTGAATCTGATAATACATGCCATAGGAGCATACCTTAATAAGGATTTTTCACACTGAATCTGATAATACATGCCATAGGAGCATACCTTAATAAAGATTTTCCATACTGAATCTAACAATACATGATTTGTAGGGTATATTTTCAATAAAATATAAAATCCATCTATATCAAGTATAAAATGTTTGATATTTCGTCAAAATGTTCTAATATTTCTGGGTTCGTATTGATACAGCATACATGGTCGCGAAAGGCTTAAATAAAGAAGTTTGACACCATTGTGGATTTTAAACTTATTTGTAAAGTTCAGATTTTTAAGTATTTAAGGTTTTGGTGTTGCTAGGAGATGTGTTTAAACAGTTGTTCACTTATGTTCATATAGTTTCATGCTTATTTTATCTTTGTTGAATATTTTCGCAATGTTTAGTATAACAACACTTTTTCGTCTTACTCATTCACGCGTCTTGGGACTTTCTTAAAGCACTTTATATCATTTGCACTCGTTTAATTAAAGTCGGTGATCGAGTACGTAGCAGCAACGGCAAATTAAAGCTGATCCTGGTCGTGACGTTTAGACTTCAGTTCTAAGCTGACGTAAACGAGATGTGAGTAAAGGTACCCGAATCTATTCCACTGGAAAATCAAGAACGTCTCGTCTGTAATCGATGACGATATACGCCCAACATTTTTCACTAAAATATGTTCTTTCTTGTGCTGTTTTCAACGAGTAGCATTCCTTATTAATATTTATATGGACTAATTACACCCTAATTAGGCTTAATATCAATACCACAATCATTAGCAAATATCTTTCTGCTATTAATGTATATACCGTTACGTTTTCTTAAGCCTTTATACAAAATTAAAACGACTCCATTTAGAGAAAAAAAAATTGCACAGTAGCTGATACTGAAGTTCGATAAACTGCGCGAATCTTTGTAAAATAAATTGATTATAATTTTACTTCTGTTAACTTTAAGATCAAAATGGTAAAAGGCGTACGTTGTAATAAATAGTTCATACTAAGCCTTAAAGGACTGAATGGATATAATTATTAGTTAAATCTGCTTTCATGACATTAGAAGAGCCAATTGTGATATTTGCATTAACCATCCTTGTTTATTGCACATAGTACATCTCGTACTATTTAAATAAACATTTGTGTATTTACATTTCACCTTTGACTCATATGGGTAGAATGTCACAATATGATAAAGATGTGATAAGTTTGGTTCTGTACTTCTAACCATACTTGTACTCCTAAACGACCAAAAAACGCGTTAGTTTTTTACTTAGTTTGTTAATTACGACTAAGGGGTAGTTCTGTATTTGTTATCAGTATAAGCCTAATTGTTTCGTTTGTTTTAGAATTTTCGCTGAAAACTACCGTAACCTTCTAAATATGGGTTAACTGCGATATGTAAAGTTAAAAACGTGTTTTTAAGTGGTAGAGATGTGCTTTGTGCAGTATACAAGGGGGATTAATGCTTAGCTATCCTACTTTTGAACTGATATAGTAGAGAGCCGGTCAATAGCACCCACGGCTAACCTTATTGCCTGACTGAATAGTGGGATTTAAACGCCACTCTTACAGCACATCGAAAGTGCGGAGCGCATTTTTGCAGCAATGGGACGCAACCTACACACAATCGGACTCACAGTTCGCGCACACTAACCCAGATGCCAAGTCGGATTTACAGTTCCTACACATTAATCAATAGGTCAAGTTTGGTCCATATGAAGAAGAGTGTTTGTTTGTTCGTTTTTGAATTTTGCGGAAAGCTACTCAAAGGTTATCTACGCTAGCCGTCCCTAACGTAGCAGTAATAGACTATAGGTAAGGCAGTTTGTCAACACTAACGCTTGGGCTACTCTTTTATGAACGAAAAGTGGGATTGACCGCTACATTGTAATGCTCCCGCGGCTGAAAGGGCGAGCATGTTTGATGACAGGGATTCGAACCCGTGAACCGCAGGTTGTGAGTCGACCACCAACAGGCCATGCCAGGCCACGAAGAAGCTTATAAACAACCTAACCAACAGGCCAGGCCACGAAGAAACTTGTAAACAATCTAACCAACAGGCCATGCCACGAAGAAGCTTATAAATAACCTAGCCAACAGACCAGGCCACGAAGAAGCTTATAAACAATCTAACCAATAAGCCATGCCAAGCCACGAAAAAGCTTATAAACAATCTAATTAACAGACAAGGCAGGCCACGGAGAAGCTTATAAACAGACTATTGAATATCCTACTTATGTCTTTGGCTTACGTTCTGCGTGAAAAAAACTTTCATTCAAATTATCTATGATTTAACCTGGCTGTATAAAGTCTGTATCTAAATGTTACTGTATTCGATATAAGTTTCTTTGTCTGATTGTAGTTAAACACAAAGCTGCACAATCGAAACCGAGATTTTAGCATTATAAGTCATCAGACTTGCCGCTGAGCCATTGCAGGGGCAACGATAAAAGAATACGTAGTTTCTCACCATCAGTATCTGTACTTTGATTAGTGCCTGATAACATAATAATCTTAGTAAAACATATATAATGGGCTACGATTATTCAAATTTAATATTTTATTTACGGAACTCAATAAAATATTCTGCTTATCAAACTAGACTGTACGTGTGGTTGAGCTGAAGAGATGGGATTGTCATGTTGTGTTCGGTTGTTTGAGGCCCGGCGTGGCCAGGTGGTTAGGGCGCTCGATTCGCAATTTGAGGGTCGCGGGTTCGAATCCCCGTCACACTAAACATGCTCGCCCTTTCAGCCGTAGGGGCGTTATAATGTGACGGTCAATTCCACTATTCGTTGGTAAAAGAGTAGCCCAAGAGTTGGCGGTGATGACTAGCTGCCTTCCCTCTAGTCTTACACTGCTAAATTAGGGACGGCTAGCGCAGATAGCCCTCGTGTAGCGCTTTGCGCGAAATTCAAAAACACAAACAAACAAATAAATCGGTTGTTTGTGTAGATGTATTACATTATTCGAGGAATGTATAATCTCAAATTTTTTGAGGATTATTTAGTATTATATATTTTTTATCTTAGTATATTAAGTTTGTGTTAATTTATTCATCAGCTAAGGGGGAGGGGATATTTACAACCTCTGTTCAGACATGGCTTACTATGGTGAAGGATATGACAGTTATTTGTCAGAAGGCACCAGTGAGTCTAGATTACCGGTAATGGGTAAATGATTTGGATCAGCACGGAAATGTTCACCGGAAGTTAAATTTATATATGGCTTTTTCTAAGCCAGAGCGTCTAGGATAATTTTATGGAATAAGTCATCACTCTCAAGACTTTCTCTCTCTAGAGTCTTTGACGCATAAGTAGTTGGAAACTTTAATTGACATTATTTCAGAAAGTTCAGCGCAGTATATGCAAGTAACATTTCATGAAGACTGGAAGTTTGTAACAAATGATTTCGTCTGTTTTTCACTCTTGTAAGTTCAAATATTTTAATTTTTTAGCCATTATTTTAGTTTTTTACTCATTTTCGCAAAATAAGCCATTTTCGAGTAATCGTTCTCCTAGTTGCCAGAAAAGTCTAGGTCTTTGCAAAGGATGTAATCGTAATTTTATTCATAAATGGAATCCCGGACTATTAAGTAAAAACGTTGATTCTAGTACTGTTAGAAATGAGATCTCATTAGAACATCCACTCCATTAACCAGTATCATATAGCATAATCGTTCATGTAAAATAAAACCCAAATACAATTACAGAGGGTTGAATATATTTTATTAAATATATTTTGAATATTAAAATCAGCAAGTTACGTGAAAAGAACACCCGATATCAAGTTGTGGAGCAACGGCTTATATCAGAACCTCCTTTTGATATTGTTTGGCGCTCGTGGGTAATATGATGCCACCGAACACTGATCGCTTTTGGAAATTGCATGTAACAGCTCTCTGCGTGTAAAATATTCATACACTTAAATTATAAAAATGTGTTCAAATCGGATATATGGAAGAATGGTGCGCTTTGGACATAATAGCCTTACAATGGAATCTTTTGCAATGGAAAACTACTCTGAAGAGCTATTGTTAAGATGCACGGTTGTCAGCTAGTGCAAGACCGGACATTGTGACAGGGGCTATAACAACGGGGTGAGGCTTAAAAATAGTTTTACCATGAAGTACTTAACTTCTATTTCTCTGTGTCAGTATCGATTTCAAATTTCTGAATACAAGAAGGCGAAGGGGTGATGAACAGATGGTGTTGGGTGCGAAGGCTTTTTTTTTAAGGATAAGTGGAACGAAACCTATGGAACATAAATTAAGAAACTTTAAGAACTAACAATAGACTGGTGATGTTTTTTGGACGGGCTTTCCTTGTGTAGGGTTGCCAATTAAGTGAAGATATTGTAATATGGGATATGCAATTTTTACCAGACTCTTTTAGTGGAGCCCCCAGCGGTATGTCTGCGGACTTACAACGCTAGAAACCGGGTTTCGATACCCGTGGTGGGCAGAGCACAGATAGCCTATTGTGTAGCTTTATGCTTAACTTCAAACAAACAAACTTTTAGTGGAAATTTTAAGGGAGGCAAACAAATTTCAGGAATGGCGTCATTGGCCTCCATAAAATATTACCACAACAACGATTCAACAGGCGATGAAAAACTAATTAGTAAGTGTGACAATTTAGAATAACGTCTTGAATTTTTATTTAAATGAAAGTTTTAATGAAGCTGTGCAGATTAATGTATTTTTTTTCTTTTCTGTAGCAATTATGAGTTGATATTTATTGTAAAATTAAAGCAGATTTTAATCACCGAACCGTTTAAGATCTTTGCTTTATTGTTTGTTTCAGCACTGTTCTGTGACTTCTCACCATTTTTACTTTTTACTTCATGCTCCAATATTATTATTTTTTCCATTTTTACTTCACGATTTTAAGCATTTCGTTCTGATTTCACCCCCCCCCAAAAAAAACAACAACCAATAACAAAAAACAAACAAACCCAACAAAACAATTTTTCCTAGATCGATTAAAATTCTAGATATTTATTTTTGGCCGATGCTATTATTTTTTCATTGAAGTTTGGGAAGAAATTTTACAAATCTGTATTTAATTAATATTATTATAAATAAATAGGAATACTTTGAATATGCTTACGTCTTAACTTTTTAACGCAGTTGAAGCCTCAAGAAAACTTATATTTCTGTCTGCAAATTTGTTGAATAGACTTAAAGAAGCACTTCATCAATCAACCGCTGAGCACCAGTGTAGAAATAGAAGGCCAGATCTCTCTTCATTGTTTACCACCAGAGGGTGTGCCAACGCCTCAAATTTTCTGGTTGCGAAATGATGAGATCATTGATACAAAAAAAGAAACAAACTTCATAATCTCCAACGAAGGGAACTTATTAATAAGTCAAGTGCGGTTGGCAGATACAGGTAACTACACTTGTGGAGCCCAAAATCTAGCCAATCAGCGCTTCAGTGAGACCGCCACATTAACCGTTTATGGTATGTGATGATTAATCTTTAAAAGTTTTTCTTTTCATTTTCCACTGTTTTGTGATTTATTTATTTCATGTGCAAATTTGTATCCTGAAGATTTTTTACGTTATAAATACAAAAAATAAATTTGTCAATGTGCATCACGTAACATGTAACATTATAATCAAACAATTGGTTGCATCTAAACGTATTAAAGTAATCAATGTATATTTATTTTCAAACATCATTATTGTGGACTTCGCTGAGATAGCATCCAAATTACGTTCAAAGTAATTAAAAGAGTTATATTTGTGTTTGTTTTGTGTATCAAAAACGAATAGAAACGCTGCTAAGAATGATATTAGAATTATTTTTTGATCTGATTAGGGACTCTGATGTAACAAATGTCTAACTTACAGTAGAGCCACCAATGATAGACATGTCTTTGAAAGCCCAAAACCATTTTGAATGTCTTCTAATTTAAATTATAAATATAGAAACATAACCACTTTATCAAAAAAGGTGACATTTGTCATCAGACTGATTTTAAAGCAAAAAAAAAATGTTTATCATCTTATAAAGCGATATATTTCTAAATAATGGTTTCATGTTTCCACCCCCTTTGAAATCAAAATTCTGTCAGGCACCACGATCCCTAAACCCTTCCCTGCATCATAACTGTGAAAGATAAAATTGAATGAGTTGCTATAAAACTTCGAGTTTCGTTGTTATGAGGCCTTTTCGTAGACATGAAAGGCAAAACATTTTTTTTCTCGCAATGTACCCAATATATGCTCGTAGTTTAAAAATTGGCACGTAAAATGTGTATGGTTATCTAAAGTATTGTATCAAGTTTATAGAAGAAAACAGCTATATGAGCAATTTATGAAAAAATTCATTTTAAGAATATACGTGTAATCTCACGAGTATCCAAGATAATGTTTGCACTTGTAAAGTTTATTATTCTTTGTCAACATACATTCATGGGTAAACTCATTTAGAAGAATATAATTTTACTTGAAATTACCAAGTATGCTTGGCATAAAATTCCCAACTTAGGGATACACAGGATATAGATGAATATGGGTAATATTTTTCCGTGAAACTTAACTGTTTTCATTCGATCCCAGAAGTAAGGTGAACATAGTAAATTTAAAGAACAACACCCAAAAATTATGTTTTCTTTGATCTGTTTTGCTCACGAATATTTTATACTCATGACTTTTTTGAGACATTATTCTATAAATGTAAACATAGATCTATCCACTCTTAGGACACTAAATTAACGCGCTTTAAATTATCACAGGCTGACTAGTGAAGAATGTCATAACATAGAAGGCGTGCGAGTAATTTAACTTAGTTTACAAGCTATTACAAAGGTGTATGTTGTTTATTTATGGTTATAATTTAAATTTTATTTATTTAGATTCGTTTTAGGACAGATCATACCAAATATATTTTTATTGTAATCCATGTTAAGTTATGATAAGGTTTCTCTCCGTCACACACGTTTAACTACACTTTAAACCCCTTTTTACTTTGGAACTGAAAAAAAAAAAAAGCTACCTTCCGCGAAAGGCTTTCGATTTTATTTACAGCTTTTACTTGGAATGGACACCCTCGGAGATGTCAAGTATAAACGCCTATTCATCAAGCTAAACAAACTCTGTCAGGTCTTTTAAGTCGAGTTTCTCTTCTGGGCAAGGCTTTCTGCATGTGGTCCTGCTTGCTTGCACGTGGCCTAGAAACTGGTACAGCCACAGTAGCCAGCAGTTGAAAAATGACTACCCATTAAGCAAGAAGCAAAACAAAATAGTCAACAGAACTTCTCTAAGAGATATTTTATGAGTACTTTCAAGTAACAACTTTAAATTTCTAGCTGTATGTTTACATCTCAAATACATTAATAACTATAAAAATCTTTAGTACTACATAATATTGCCTTTATAGGTAATCAAGATGTGGTTTGAAACACTACTTTTCTGGGTGATTTATCTCAAATACTCGCGTTTTTTCTTACCACGAAATTACATTATATTTTTAAGGCACAAAAATTGTTAATTTGCCTTAAATAGAAAACTACTTCTGATGGCGCCAAATAGCAAATTATATTAAAATTTGTCACTTTTACAAAACTATATTAGTTCATAGCATTTGAAAAAAGTAGTAAGCCTAAAGTGTGATTGTTTTTCGTTATCTTTTCTCTTCTTAACTTCGGCAAAGTGTTGGTATTCTGTGTGCTTTATACATCACAGAAAATCTGGTCCCAACTAAAACAACATGTAACTTTGATGTACAAGATAAATTATTGTGCAGTAGCCTGGAGGTATCTGGTAGCCAGTTAGTTTCAGTGATTTAAGTATATCATACAATGTTAACGATTCAACTCTGTAGGTTAGCTGGTAAAAACTTGTTTTTCGTTACATCATTAGATCCGGGATGGTACAGCTGTTGAAATATCACAATTTTATTTTACACAGTATTCTATCCTATATTAATTCACGTTGTGTGTGTGAAATTATTTGTTTATTCGCGAACTATCCTACAGTTTTGAAGCTAGCACAATCAAATTTGGCAGGCATACTCGGAGTGGCCCGGGGAGGGTATGCTTTATCTGTATGACATAGTCCCCCTACCAAAGGGACTAAAAGCACAGTTGTTCAGGGTCGCTTCGAAAAGGATACCAATAGAGGCTAAAGCGCGCTAGAAGGCTATCCAAGTATCATTGGAGTTCAGGAATAACTTTTCATGGTCGATGAACCCAAATATGGTAACGGATTTTGTTTTCTCGCTCCCTGTGATACCAGGGACACTATATTTGAAATTTAGTTAATATACCCCACTCATAAGCTAGCAGGAATAAACGTGTCACACGTGCTCAGGCACTACAGTCATGTATCGTAACAGGGTTTATTTTCTAGTACGGATCCGCTTTGAGGTAGTGACAGAAGTAATTGGGATAATGAAGGAGTTTGATAGGTACATTGAGGCCCCTGTGATTAATGACGGGGCCTTTGAACCCAGCAGTAGACTCGGATATTTAATGCTAGTTCACTTGAAATTTTCGTGTGTAAAACAGTTATGCCGAAATTCTTCTGTCACTCGTTATCGGTGTTACTAAGCTTTTCTTAAGATACAAACTAGACAATACATATTAATAGTTTTTCCCTCAACAACATATACGTCGAGTATTACAGTATGACGTATGAGTTTAAATTCAACAGCTAAAACAATTGTTTTATTTCATAATATTCGCGTAAAGTGACACAAAGGATTATCTGCACATAGCTGTCCCTAACTTTGAACTGACTAGAAGGAAGACAATTAGTCAACAACACCCACCGCCAACTCTTTGTACGCTCAGCTGAGCGAACAGTGGGATTTGATTGTCACTCTTACTGTGTATCCACGGTCCCAAAGTTGAGAATACAATTTTGTGACAACAGGACGCAAACCATGAATCCTCGGATTTACAGCCTGAACATGCTAACCAATAGGCCAAACTCGGCTCATCACAATTTGAAACTGTCTATTTGAGAACGCAAATTTAAGAATATTTTGAAATTTACTAATTTGGAAATAATATTTGAAGTGTAAGTAAAATATAAAGGTTAAAGGATTTCATAACAGTACCGTTTAAAAATTATAAGATGCATTTGAAAATCTACTATAATATGTAAGAATTACATATTTAGCTGTTGTGGCATAAATAAGTTTGCATCATATATTTTGGTAAAACCTTGTATCCGGTTAAAACAAAGCAATAGAAGTAAATAAAATTTAAATAGTGCGTGTGGCTGTGCGTGTTAATGAAAACTTTTAACATCTGACAAAACAAACCAAAACTTTGAAAAATCACTTGTTAATAGGTATGAACAAGAACTGAAAATGAATTGAAAATAATCGGGGTATTTATTACTTCCAACTAAATACATAAACTGCTGTTATTTTAAGTGTAAAAAACCATTGCTATAAAAAAAGCACAACAAATCTTGTATAGAATATAAAATAGAAGCAACAACTGTTTATTTTTTATAACAAATACTGAATTGATATAACTGAAGTGGGCGAAACGGTTACGATGCAATAAGAGGCCAACTCAAATACAGCTGAAGACACAAATTCGTGTATGAAGTTTTTAACTAATGATACACTGAACGATAAAAAAGAGTTTATGCTAAAATCGTACCACTTTTTATTGGCACAATTTTCGGGATTTATTAAAGTGTGGATATACACACTATTCTATTCTTCCCAAGAGGAATGACAACTAACCAATCAGGGTATGTTGTGTCACAATTATGTAAGGTTCTGAAAGTCGCTTCACCCAACAACAAGGGAATATGTGACTATTACAAAACTCTTTGGTAGGAGTAGTAGTAAAACATCAAAATTTGTTATGTATTCCTCCTCCCATACACACACAAAGAAAGAAATAAAACAATGCCTGATTCAACATCAAAATAAGGAACAAACAAGGAATTGTGATACGTTTTTATATATTTATCTAGCATTATGAAGCATAGAATTGGATATTCCTACCAACATGAAATTTCGAGGACGATAAATAGTGATAGACACAGAAAATTACTGTTCGTCGTATTATGAGCAGATTGAATGAGCCCGTTTGACTCGATTCTTATCAATGCTGTTTTAATTAGAATATTGTCGTAATGACAACTAAACGAGATAAATGTAAAGAACAGCAACACCTGTGTTGAAGTGGAGAATACTTCGGTATATATAGATTACTTTTACTCAAGGCAATATGAAAAATGACCTTGCACGTGAAGAGTACCTCCCTAATTACCTTTAAGTTTTGACATATTAGCTAATTTTGCACAGCTGTAATGGTTGTTACTAATGGGTTAACTTATTGTGACACGTTTCTTGGCTGATGTTATTTACAGTGAACGGAGCCTGGTCCACCTGGAGTCCCTGGAGTGAATGCGATAGTCGCTGTGGTCGGGGATCAAAAATCAGAACTCGCATGTGCACTAACCCTACTCCTCTTAACAATGGTCAACAGTGTATAGGAGAAGCCACTCAGAGGTCTGACTGTACAATGCTATGTCCACGTAAGTTTCAATCTTAAACTAAAGATTCCACAAAATTTTATTTGTTAATTTTGTATCAACTTGGTATATATTATAAATGGGATGTAGTTCAGCTTATGTCGTAAGTTCCAAGCTTAAGCTAAAGATTCTTATACAGACTTAACATACCACAAACTTATATTTGTTAATCATGTTTTTTATCATCTTACGCCTTTTAATGAAGATGGGACAT
>NW_013666350.1:68140-71376 GCF_000517525.1 Limulus polyphemus | reverse complement strand
ATTACCTCGTCTCCATAGTTACTATTTGCAAATAGTCAATAACATTGGAGGTTCATTTTATTGTTGTTCTTTCTACGCGCCGTTATAACACATTTTCATCTCATCATTTAATTTCTGTTGTGCATATATTGTTGTATAGAAGATATTTTAAAGTGATTCATTAACAAATATTTTAGGGTGATATCTGAAAGTTTTTATTAACAAAATACTTGTAAATGTTGTTTAAAACGAGCTAAATTATTCACGTAAACATTTTTTGTTCCCATAGTTCTAAATACAGATCATACTTTTATTATTTTTCTGTACATAGTGTTTGTAGTTTCATTCAACACGTTTCAGCATAATATAATCTGCAGTACAATGCGTCAACTTTCCAGTCAATTCTCATTTGAGAGTGAGTAAAAGACATTATACAGCAATGATTAATAATTCCGTTTCTGAACACGTATCTTCTGCCGCTCTCCCAGACTGGGCGTTTTCTTAACACATTTTGACGAATCGTGATTTTTACGCTAATTTCTGCAGAAACGTTTCGAAAATAATTCCCGAGTTGCTTCCATAATTTTTTTAAATTCAGTAACTTTTTGCTCAAACGTCAATTAGCTTGGACAACTCTTTTCACTATCTGTGTTGGATGATAATTTATAAAACAACAACAAAAAAAAACAGTTGGTCTTCATTCAAAGTTCACTTGCTACTCGCTTAGAGGAAAAGTTTTTTGAACCATGAAGTTACTTATGACCAGATATACTTTCTCTGAGTTAATAATCTCTTAAGCATTTATAATAACTGACCGAAAATCCAGAGATAATGGGTTATGTAAACACTTAAAAGCCTTCGAGACTTTTAATATTCTGCATTAAACATCCCATATATATTTATAAAATACCTTAAAAGAAAAGCCAGAATGGGAAAAAGCGGTGTTTTGATTTGGACAATTTTTTAACTTAAATACTATCAAGGATGACATTTATACTACAAAGTGTTTGGGCGTAACCTTTTTTTAATATATTTTTTTTAGAATGAAGATTTTTTCCTTATCACACAAACAGATTATTTAATGTGATGTTTAGAGTCTTCAAGCAATAACTTGATACCTGATAAGACGAGTTCTATCAGTGACATATTTGGACGTCACGTCACCTACTTGCTTGAAATGCAAGGTTGGACACCGAGTAAATGAGCCTCAAAACTCTTATTTCTAATTAGTAGTTTTTGCACATACTCGATAATTTAGGAAAGCCTACAATGTAAGAACGCTTTCCTTGCAATGTTTCAGACTAAATACATTTATGAAACTTATATTGTTCTTCTTAAAATAGTAATTAATGCTAAGAATGAATTTCAAGTAACTTTTGAAAATGCTTTAATCATAACTTGTGATCATTCTGTTTTTGTTATTTCAAAATCTTCATAAAAAAAAAGTCAGCAGACTAATTTGTTTGTTTATTTGTTGCTAAGCGCAGAGCTACATAATAATCTATTAACGCTTTAATGTTCTGCCCACCTCGGGTATTGAAACCTGATTTTTACTCTTATAAGCCCTTAGAACGACCGATTACCCAACTGGGGAGTGTGCACAACAAGTTGAAACCTTGTTTGTTTGTTTGTTATTAAGCACAAAGCTACACAATGGGCTATCTGGGCTCTGCCCACCAAGGGTATCGAAACCCGGATTCTAGATTCTAGCGTTGTAAGTCCGCAGACATACCGCTGAGCCACTGGGGGGGGGGGGGCAGTTGAAACCTTACGATATCAGTAGAGATAAAATTAGGTTAACATTCAACGTTTTATACATTTAATGAAACGAAAGATAGATAACATATAAAAGATTTTAATCCTAGCATTACTGATGAGTTCAGATTTTTCAACATATTTTTCGAAACTATTCATGCATTAAATTATTGTTATACCGTATCTTTGTTGGTTATAAGTTTCCTATTAGCATATGAGTTAACAAATGTTAAATAAAATACTGTCCATACTGCATAGTTAATCCCACTAATTACTAATGGGGTGTCTCATGTATTTTAGTTCCACAGTGGCTCAGCGGTAAGTCTGAAAGCATATAACGCTAAAAACCGGGTTTCGATATCCATGGTAGGCGCAGAACAAATAGCCCATTGCGTAACTTTGAGCATGACGACAAAAAACAATAATCAACAACCCACTATTTTACACAAAAAGTGAATGATTTAATCCAATATTTTAGTCAGTTTTTCACACTGAGCTGAAAATAAAAACATTACTCGTTATGTTGCGATATGTAGATAAATCGATAATTCGAAGGTCAACACGCTTCTTTAAAGTTTATTTGATCTTTATTCTAAGTTTACTTGCTATTCGTTTTAAGAAAACTTTTCATGAAGCATGAAATTACTTATGACCATATATACTTTCTCCTAGGCGTGCCTTTAACTGAATTAATAATCTCCTAAACATTTATAATAACCGACCGAAAACCCAGAGATGATGGGTTATGTAAACACTTAAAAGCCTTCGAGACTTTTAATATTCTGTTTCAAAATTAATAAATAAAGAATATAATTAATCCCACTAATTACTAATGGGGTGTCTCGTGTATTTTAATTCCACAGTGGCTCAGCGGTAAGTGTGAAAGCATATAACGCTAAAAACCGGGTTTCGATATCCATGGTGGGCACAGCATATTACTCATAGTACAGTCTTAGTAATAAACATAAACTATGACTTTGAGACAGGATAATTAGAGAAATGGGCCTAGCATGGCCTATTGGTTAGGACACTCGACTCGCAATCTGAGGATCGTGGGTTCGAATCTTACCACCGAACATGCTCGACCTTTCAGCCGTTAAAACGTGACGGTCAATCTCACTATTCGTTGGTAAAAAATAGCCTAAGAGTTGGCGGTGGGTGGTGTTGACTAGCTGCCTTTCGTCTAGTCTATCATTCCTAAGTTAGGTTACGGCTGGTGTAGATAGCCCTCGAGTAACCTTGCACAAAATTCAATAAAACTAACAAAAATTAGAGAAATAAATCCCAAAAGGACAAGAAAAGTTCTGTTACATAAACGCATTCCTGTCAATAATCCTTTGCAGTATTTATCCCAGGAATTCTCGATAGCACATTCCCTTGCAATATCATTTCGTTTCCCTTGCGATGTCATTTCGTTTTGATCACATGCCAAATATAAAGGGCTGATTGAGAGAGAAAGCTATAAGATGGAAAAAAAAGAGTCACACAAGAAATATTCGAAT
>NW_013666350.1:65001-67416 GCF_000517525.1 Limulus polyphemus | reverse complement strand
CAGATCCTCACTTGAAGTCCTGGTAGACAAAGGGATTAAACTGCTTTTAGAAAGACCGAATTTGACCTTGAAGGCAGAAAAAAGCTGTACCAAGAGCCCCTAAAAAAACAGACATAGCTAATAGGGTTGTTGTTTTAGATTGAAAATAAAAAGCAGATTGTCAACAGATTAGTCTGGCATAGAAGCCCGGCGTGGCCAGGTGGTTAGGCCACTCGACTCGCAATCTGAGGGTCGCGGGTTCGAATCCCCGTCACACCAAACATGCTCGCCCTTTCAGCCATGGGAGCGTTATAACGTGACGATCAATCTCCCTATTCGTTGGTAAAGAATAGCCTAAGAGTTGGCAGTGGGTGATGATGACTAGCTGCCTTCCCTCTAATCTTACACTGCTAAATTAGGGACGGCTAGCGCAGATAGCTCTCATGTAGCTTTGCACGAAATTCAAAACAAACAAACAAACTGACATAGCCTGGTGGTTAGGATGCTTGACTCTCGATTTGCAGATCGCATGTTCGAAACCCGTCACCGAATATGCTCGCCCTTTCATCCGTGGGAGCGTTATAACGTGACGGTCAATCTCCTTATTCGTTGGTAAAGAATAGCCTAAGAGTTGGCGGTGAGTGGTGTTGACTAGCTGCCTTCCCTCTAGTCTATCAGCAAGCAAACACTTCAACAAATTCAAATGTACAACTCAACGTTGATATGTAATCCAAAGTGTTTAAACCAATAAATAATGCTTTATTTTTCCATCAGCTGTCACATTTTTTTATATTAACTAGTGTCATAATGACAGGTTTCTATGTTCTACTGCTTTATTTATTTTTAAAATCTGAAATAGCGTACATCCAAGATTTAAAAGAAAACATTCTTGAAACATCACGCGACTGTATACTCAAAATGAGTCATTAAAACTTAAATGTCAGGCGAATCTCGAACAATAATATGATTTGCTCTCTTGAAAAGGCCCTAACTTAGATCTTTTACCTTTTCAAAGCTTATATAGTTTGATACAATGGCACAGAAGTTTTGAAAGAAATGAAGTTACGTAGAGAATGTTTAAACAATTACTTGTCAAAAATCATTGTTAAAAAGTGTCCGTTTTATATTTGTTTTTTATTTAACATAAAGCTACACCATGGGCTATTTATACTGTGTCCACCGCGAGTATCGAAACCCGATGTTGTAGTGGTATAAGCCCTCAGACTTGTTGTTGAGCTATAGATCGGAATTATTACATCAGTGAAACAGTAATACAGGTAGTTTTCTTGTTTGCTCTGAACAAAAATTATATATACACATACATACATATAAATATAACTCACTGTACAAATTTTAGGTTTCCTATCCACATTTTCGTGAAGACGTTAATGTAAGGGTCATTTGTTAGAAGCCAAGATCAACACTTTAAAAAAATGTCACTTTTATAACTTTTTTTCAATAACAGATTTGTAGAACTTGGAAGATCAAAGCTTCCCTTATCAATTTCATAACAAGAGTTATTTGTTGTTGTTTTTCCAGCTAAAGGTCTGTATGTTCAAAAAGGAAACAAAAAGGACTACGTATTTCCTTTCAGTCGAAAATGTCCTATTATATTTTAGTTTACACATTAAAGTTAACATTTAATATCTGCAAGCAAACATAACTTGAAGATCCATTTTTTTAACTAAGTAAAATTGGTCGTATTTTCATGGCTTTAGTGGTTAGTGTGCCGGATCGTAGATTTGGGGGTTTATGGTTCGGGTCATTTTGCAGCAAACAACAACAAAAAATCACACTCCAAACTTTCAGGTCTTCGATTCGATTAGCCCAAGTATTGGCAGTGAGTGCTGTTGACTAGTTGTTTTTCACCTTATTATGGACCACTAAAACAGCAAGTCCTTGTGTAACTATACAATAATATCCAAAACAAAGAAATAACCAAACAATGTAAAGCTTTTTTTGTAAATATTATACTTTATGTGGTTACAAAGAAGCATGAGGAAACAGTTCTTCAATATGTAAAGCTCAATCTGATACCCATACGCTTTTTCAAGTATATTTCCTTATATGTTTGGGCAGTTGTGGTTATATACATGCTCACAGACTTTAAATAAATTGTATTTATAATTATCTAGAAAATTTATACAGCAAGTCCATGTGTGTTGTAAGTGCATTCAGTGCTCCTGGAGATATAAATGATATTGAACACAGCCATTTTAGCTAAAATAAGGGGAAATAAAAAAGCATGTGTGCCTTCAAGAACATTTAACAATCAGGCATCACGTCAGCCGTGTGGGCTAATGTCTTCTCAGAAGACTTTATAGAACTGAAAAGGACACGTGAAAGTATCGAAACTAGTTTTGTAGTCTTTGTACTAACATTTTGTTCCAAAAGTATGTTTTTTTTGTTAATAGAAATATTGTAATTAGTCGTTAA
>NW_013666350.1:46743-64027 GCF_000517525.1 Limulus polyphemus | reverse complement strand
CTCTCTCTCTCTCTCTCTCTCTCTCTATATATATATATATATACATATATAAGTATATTTCTACGTGTGTTTGCTGTGTTTTTATCAAAGTTGTAAATCAACAAAGCTTACGTCTTTCTATCGCCAGTCAAGGAAGTTTTGGTTTTATACCATTTACTGGAATGTGTTTGTATATTTTTATGTTTTTGTGTCAATGGTGTGTCATATGAGGAAGACAGAGAGCACTGGTTTATACAATAGAAAGATGAATACTATACTGCTTTTACTTAAGCTCAAATTCACATTTATCATCAGAAACGTCATTAAATAACGTTACGGCGCTTTCAGTAAGACGCAAAACATATTTCTTTTCGTAACTGTTTTGTTGTTTACTACAGCTTCTCTAAGCCAAGCTTTTACTTGCAAAACGATCTGACTGTGTCATGTGTATCAATACGTGAATAAATCAAGCGTGGATAACAAACGCTTTTCGTTCTGGAACTGTGAAAGAAGTTAATTAAGACTGTTGTGATTTCCAGCCTACGCATATCTAAGACGAGATGCTGCCCATAAAGACACCCACCACTTCATACTGTGAAAACCAAACTTTTACAGGCTATGTTTGTGATTAATGCGATGATACTTCATTATTGAAAGTTAAACTTGGGGTTAATTTTCCCAAATCAAACACTCACAAGCGAAACAATTTCCAATTTCTAAATTATCACTAAATACTAGTGATTTTTGCCACTTTGTTTTTATGGTTGAAATAATTGTAAAATTCAATTAAACAGTAAGGTACTTACGTGTGTATATTTTCTGCCTTTTTTTTTATCTCTAATGAGCTCTCTTGATTTGTTGGCTCCAATAGTGTCGTTGTAAATGGCGTTGTCGCTATTATATATCGTTGGTAAACCCTATGTTATCAATCACCACAACATTTTTTTTATACCAGAGAATTAATTAACAGCAGATGAATTTCACGCTGATATCTTGTACGATTATAACAGAAAACATTAAGCATAAGCAATAAATTTTATGTATTAAATTTTAAGCAACAAGACATTAAAAATATACGCTTTAAAAAAAAAGTGATTGTACTGAGTGGGCAGAGATGTTTTACTTTCTACACTTTCATGTGTATTATTTATATTTAAGTCTTTCTGTAATCGACTTCAGTCAAATTCCATAAATCGTTGTTTTTTATTATTACTCACTATTACCATGGTATTTTTTTTTGCAGGAGAGTCTTATATTCACAATTTATGTTTATGGACAAACATTGAATTCCAGTAAATATACCGGTAATGTTTACTGTTTCTTTTAAAAAGAAAGAACGTCTGATAAAATTTCAAGGACATTGGTCAAGTCACACATTAAAAATTTAAGCCTTTTTTTAGTAGATATTTCTAGTTACTGCATAGCAGGGGTCGTGATAAATAAGGAAGAAGCGTTTTTTGGAACTATCTGAGTTACATTATTATACTGGCTGATCAACGAATCATGCCAAAAATATTCTTCAATAATAATGGTAGTCCTTAGAGTCTGCAGTTAGAAGATATTACGAAGAAAAACGATATAAAATCTGTACGTGCTATAATGATGACTATCCTATTTTTATACTTGAATCTGGATTGGACTGGGGAGAGACGTAAATCAAGTGTTCGAAGTATTTGGATCATCTGGATTGGATTGAGGAGAGACGTAAATCAAGTGTTCGAAGTATTTGGATTATCTGAATTGGATTGGAGAGAGACGTATGTCAAGTGGTTGAAGTATTTGAATTATCTGGATTGGATTGGGGGAGACGTAAATCAAGTGGTGCAAGTATTGGGATTATCTGGATTGGACTGGGAAGAGACGTAAATCAGGTGGTTGAAATTTTTGGGGTGTTTTGCTAACAAACGGAAAAACACATTCATAACATTTTCGTCCACATCCAGGAGCAATTCGAGCTAGTTTAATACGTTAAATCTTGATGAGTTAATTCGATTGAAATAGCCTGTGTGATAACACATAACTTAAGACCTTGGGCGAGGAGATAAAAGCAGAGAGTTTTGAATTTTATTTAAACTCGATAACCAATTACAATTTATTAATTCGAACCTTGCACGTGAGGAGAATTAAAGTGTAAGGTTTAGTTGGATATATATGTGTTTTCTACTTTTTGTTCCGTGTTTGGTTTGTTAAACACAACCAATGGAATCAATGAATGATTCTAAAGCGAGAAACTTATACAATGAGAACCAAGTAGATTTACTGAACATATTAATCAGTTTAAATTTCTTACGTTTGTACTTTGGGCTTAGAATGTCTTAATCTGAAGTGTACTTCTTAATCAAGTAATGGCTTTTGTCCTCTTTGCAAATAAACTTTTCCGAGTCATCGGTGTAGAGCATTTGTGTCTCTATGTAAGATTGAACAGGGATTTTTGTATTCTTAACTTTGATATTATTTTGTTGTGATTGTACTCACAATTTTTTCATCGGGTTTTTGGCCCGGCATGGCCAGGTGGTTAGGGCGCTCGACTCCCAATCTGAGGGTCGCGGGTTTGAATCCCCGTCACACCAAACATGCTCGCCCTTTCAGCTGTGGGAGTGTTATAAATTGACGGTCAATCCCACTATTCGTTGGTAAAAGAGTAGCCCAAGAGTTGGCGGTGGGTGGTGATGACTAGCTGCCTCCCAGCTAGTCTTACACTGCTAAATTAGAGACGGCTAGCGCAGATAGCTCTCGTGTAGCTTTGCGCAAAATTCAAAACAAACCATCAGGTTTTTTTTGGTCACTTGACAACATAATAGTGTCTGAAAACATGTAGCTGTAGTCATAAAAGTAAATATTTTCACTATTAAATCTTTCAGAGTCCCACAGAGGCTTAGCGGTAAGTCTGAAGGCTTATAATGTCAAAAACCGAGTTTCGATACCCGTGGGGATTACAGTACAAGAGCCCATTGTGTAGCTTTGTTATCAACAAAACAAACAATCAAACAAATATTTTCTCAAATTACAAAATATATCAACTCTTTCACTGTCAAGTTCATGGACAAACAATTTTGCAGTGAAAGGTTTTTTTTTAGATATAAACACATTAACATTTGTAGTGTTGTATAAATATTTGTATCTTGCTTATAACTTGTCACATCAGCATAAATCTTTAAGTTGTTAGAGATAATTGCGTGAAATATTTCAGGATGACTGCGCTCTCATATAATAACAAGCATTAAGTAACATAATTGTTTGTACATCTATTTCCAAACTATGCAAATTAATATGCACAATTTAGGATTTTTTAATTAATCATAAATGCACTGATGCAATTAAATATCAATTTTTCAGAACATTTACTTAATTACACATATATGTATTTATAGCAGTGCTCTAGAGGGTGTTATATATGAGTTCAATATGACAGCGAAAAAGTAAATGAACAACATTTTCTATATATGGACTTAAGTCGCCTTCAACCATTAAATGTATGCATTTTATAGCTATGTTTTAAACTTTTAGTGCCCTGGTGATCAAAATAACGTTTTCTCTTCTGTTTGTTTGTTTAAGCGTAAAACTGTACAATGAGTTACCTTCGCTATGCTCACGGCGGAGATCGGACTCCGAATTTTAGCGTTGTAAACCTCATCCTTACCGCTGAGCCACGGGGGGGGGGGTTGTCTTTAAGTGTTCATATTTTCTAAAACGGTTTTAAAAACCGAAATTTTATTAGTTATTTTCGAGTTTTCTTATTTTATAAAGATACATAAATCCGTGATGTTACAAACAGAGCAGAAATTTTGGTTAGGTCTAAAACGTGTGACAAAATATTTCGTGAATATCCGGTCATTGCAAGTCTTATACTAAAAGTTTCTAGAAATAGCATTTTAAATTGACCTTCCTGCTTCTTCATCTTAAATGTTTCTTACAGCCAGCAAGACTTTTCCTGAAAATACTTTTTTATAGGATACTTTCTAGGTTATAAGGTCATGATCGTAGTTATTAGTTAATATATGTAATACCATATTTCAAATCTAATGAAAATTATCAGAAATATTTTAGGTTTAGGAAATATAATTTTGTTATTTTGTTTACATGACATTGCTTAATACTGGTAGAGTTCTCTCCGATATTGAAAGTCATTTTTTCAAGAATCCTAGTATTTATCAAAAGAATAAGTTGATACCATTCTTAAATGCGGAACATGTGTTTCATATAAAAAACGCGGTTCGTTTCATTCTAGCAGTGATGGTGTATTTTTTATGTAATAAGAGTCTATAGAAATGGTTAGATGTTACAAAGATGAACAGAATCGCTGTTTACACATCTATCAACTATAAGCTGACTCTGAAACTACAAACCACGCAGCCATGATGGATGATTAAGTAACTCTGGTTTGTTTAAAGTTTCAGATACCATCCTAAAGTTTGCTTTCGACAAGGTCCATATTGTACAAAGCTGCTTCAAACACGGCCTTGTGAAGTTCTATTTCATGCTTAATATCCAGTTCAACTTTTAATGCAATTAAGTGCACGTAGAAACGAACATGGACCTTCTGTGATATATACATTTATAAAGTAATTTGTTAAAATAGATGTATTTCGCTAGCAGCGTTTCCATGCTAGACCTTCTGTAATATATATATATATATATACAGTAATTTGTTAAAATAGATGTCCTTCGCTAACAGCGTTTCCATTAATGAAAAAAATACATCAAAAGTCCATTTGTGTAATAAATAAAAATACAAATTTCTACCACACCTACTTATATTTCGTTGTGCATATAATAGCTCAAATTATGCAAATGAATGTTTGAAGCTTAATGATAATGATCAAAAAGATGACAGTAGGAAGTAACTTGTGGTTAGTAAACATAACTATCAGAAACTGATTATTATCTGTGTTGTTCAGCAGACAGCCCAATGTGGCTTTGCTCTAAAATATATAAACAAAATCAATGCTGTCCACAAGAAACTAAGATGGGTTGATAATACGGAAAGCGATTCATCAGTGTGTCCTCTGTATAACAATATATATTTGTTATTATGCAGGTTTTATGAGGCAATGAAACCTAACAGTATCGTTACATTTCTATTCATAGTCATAATTGGATGTCTGGTTTATGGTTACTAAATATATTTTATTTTCCGTCTTACAGCGATAGATGGTCTTTGGACATCGTGGTCTTCGTGGTCAACCTGTGGTCTAGACTGTAGACACCATCAACGTCGAACGTGTTCCAACCCTAGACCAGCTAATGGTGGTCGTTATTGTGAAGGCAAGGACTTAATGACAGCCAATTGCACAGGAGGAATGTGCAGAGGTACTTTTGAGTCGCCAAGTGCATTATTTAGCAAATGCTAAGTTTTTACCATATTATTTTTATTTCTTACAACCTTTGAAATAAAAGGTGAATAATAAATATTATACAAGTACGTTTACATCTAGAAAATCATTATCTGATATTCTCAAGTATTATTTTTGATTTATTTGATTATAGTTTCAAACACTATATCTCGATTGTCTGTTATTGGTGCTCTTGATTTAGTAGAAATAAGAGTATTCGGAGTGGTTGGATATAGAGTTTGAAGTATTTCTCAAGATATCAGAATATATGTATCAGGTATATTGAAGCCCTTTACGACAGTATGTTTTGGTGACTTTTTGTGCTGTTCCAATTACAATAACCCATTAATTATGTTGTTCACGCGAAGTTACTTCGAGTGAATTTGTATAACCACACCAAAGAAATTATCCTTTCATTCTTGAGTAAGTACAATAGTCTCTTAAGAATGTATTCAGAATTGTGTAGGTTAGAATGCAGAAGGATAGGCACTATTATAAAAAAAAAACGCAAAAAAAACAACAACACATTTTCCACAATTATCACAGAAAGCGGGTGGACAGCATTTAGAGTATACATAGGGTAAAAGACGTGCAGAAGAATGGACAAGTTATATTTAAAATATTTTGAAAATGCAAATCAGCAAGTCACGTGACAACCACAGCCAATACAACGTAGAATGACTTGTATAAGAACTAGATTTTGACATTGGCTTTACGTAGACAATGTGATGCCCCTGAAAATGTATTGCTTTTGGGGATGGTATGTAAAAACTCTTTCCGACGCAAAATATTCATAGACTCACATCATAAGCGTGAAAAGAGACGAGAAAAAAGTCGCACCTCAGCTGTGGTAAGCAAAATGTGTTATTTGTAACAGGTGAAAATCCACGAACACAAAAGTCAGTAGCAAAGCCGTCCACATGTTGCAGATAATAGTATGCAAAATAATCACAAAGGATCTCTGATTGGATACGAGGTTATAGGGCATGGATTCACCAAGATAAAGCTTTCAGTCATACCTCCTGTTCAACCGTCGCATTCCTCAAGCAGCTGGAAAATAAAACAGGTATTCATGTTATTCCATGTAAAGACACATCGGTCAAGTCGCCAGACGGAGCACCTATAGTTTCAACTCAAGTCAACTTTATTCACATACTAGATAATGTTCTAAATAAGTAATATATTATTAACTACAATCAATCTAGTATATGAAAACTAGTATAAGCTACTCGAGGACTAACAGCGTAAACTGTCCTTAAGTTAACAGTGATAGACTAGAAGAAAAGCAGCTAGTCAACACAACCCACCGCCAACTCGTGGGCGAAGCATTTACCAACGAATAGTGGGATTGACCATCACATTATAACGCCCCCACGACTAAAAGAGCGAGCATGTTCAGTGACGGAGGTTCAAACCGCGGCCCGCACATTGCAGATCGAGCGTATTAACCACCAGACCACGCCAGGTCAACAATTGTACGCTTGCACTGTTGAAACGAGTGCGGGAAATATGTCGTCCTCGTGCACTAGATAGACTATGGAAAACATTCAGGGAGGAAAGGTGTGCTTTAGTTTGTTTGTTTTCAATTTCGCGCAAAGCTACACAAGGTCTATCTGCGCCAGCCGTTCCTAATTTAGCAGCGTAAGACTAGAGGGAAGGCAGCTCTAAAACCAACTCTTGGGCTACTCTTTTACCAACGAATAGTGAAACTGGCTGTCACATTATAACGCTCCCACGGCTGAAAGAGCGAGCATGTTGGGTGGGACGGATATTCGAACCCACGACCCGGAGATTGCGAGTCGAGCTCCCTAACCACCTGGCCATGCCGGGCCGGTGTGCTTTAGACATGATAGATTTACTACGGATCTTTTGCGATGGAAACTGTGCTTCAGGGCTATAGTCAAGATGTACGGTCGTCAGATATAGCATGACTGGCCTTTTTGAGGTTCCAAAACAGTTTTACTGAAACGTATTCAACCTCTGTAGAAAATCGATTTATTAATGATAAAACAATGCAATAATTACAAAGTCAAAAGTTATAGCCCGAATCAGTTGGTATGTCGGAAACAAAACTTTAAGCTGATCTCAACGAGAGTTGCATGAAAAAAAAAGACAATAATGTGAAAAATGTTCAGTCATTATTTCATAATTTCAAGTGAATTGCGTTTTAAAATGGAAATATTTACTTAACTTTGAAAATAAGTACTGAGATCCGGAAATTACATTTAAATATAATTAGTGGGGATGAGTGCTTTAGTGAAAATGGAATCGAACTGACTATAGAATAAAGAACAGAAATTATCAAGTAGGAATCATACAATTTGTGCGTTATTTTTTTGCAATGTGGAGTAAAAGAAAAAATATTAAATAAGCAAATATGAGAAATAACCATAAGACAGCGTGTCATAATAAAATGGCATATGTAAGATGTGAATGCTCTCTGAAAATAAAACATAAATAATGTTTTGTAATGGGCTTTTACCTGAATTATTTTTATAACTTTTAGATGTCTCAGAACTATTTGCAAGCAAGAAATTGATTATTTATATAAGATATAGAAGTATTTAAATTGCAAAAGCTTACTTGTGCAGCTCCACAATTTTTTAAACTTGTTGAATTTCTTTCTTTAGGAAATTAAGACAGTTTATATCTGTATAGTCGTAATTCCAATCAAGCCTACTTTCTGTCTCATTTGATATGACCTAACTTACACTATCTGCCCTTAGTGATATGCTCTTTGAACGGAACACTAAATATCTCACTAATTAGTGACTCACTTTGATTCTGTCGCAAAAGATCACTCGAATTTAAATCAGTTTTCAATATTTCTTGATATTTTTTAACAAACACGCTAATATATATGTGTGTGTATATATATATATATATAAATAAATAATTCTTGTTCAAGCTGACTTTAACATTTTCCATGGTTTTATTGTTTCCAGAAAAATGATAACCATGTTAATCAAAAACACTATAACAACGACACACTTGTAGCACACAGTTACAAATAATGATAATACAAACACTTAACTTACAGAACAACACAATAAGCATTTGAATTACAAGAGATAAGTTATAAGCAATACTAAGCTATCATATGCTGCTGCGCACGATTATCAATTAGTCATATTATAAAATATATTTGGTCCAGCTATGACATATTTTGGACTCCCTGCATTCCACTGTGATTAAATTAAGACCTAGGACCCTACAAATATGCTCATCTTCAACAATATAATCAGATATGATAATTATGATCTTGACTAGACTAGATTTGTAGAAAAACAGTGCTCATGAAAACCAAAACCTGAAACGAAAACTTTAAGTGGGTCTAATGACACTTAATAATTATGATCTTGACTAGTCTACATTTGTAGAATAACAATGCTTATGAAAACTAAAACCTAAAACTTTTAATAGGTCTAATGGTACTTAATACATCCACTTACTGGAGAAGATTTTAAAAGTTGTAGCTCAGTATTCAATCCCTAAAATCTGAAAGTAAATTCTAGAATGAAACCATTAGTAATGATATTAAGTCTAAAAAAAATGTTAGGAATTATGATATTATTAAAGCTGCCTGTAAGCCCACGTGAGGGTTTAGATCTAGGACACCTAGAATATTATCTGGAAACACATGGTCATTTATGATAATATTTATCTCGCCTAGGCACGTGACTTTCTGATTAAAACGTTCTTTAGGGAATACATTTGCACAAACATTTGATATGTGTGGTGTCAAATGAACACATTAAGTGCTAAGACACTTAATGAACTTTGACATTTACCTAACTAAACTCTAAAAACATAGAGTCTACGAGCAAAATGTTGATTTCGATTCCTTGAAAATCTTTGCCATAGTTGAATGTTAATAACTCTAATATAAAAAGGGTAAATTGTGGCACAAAGTATTTATTACTACCACCGATGTAGAAATTAGGGTGCTGGTTAAAAGCTGAAAATTAATAATTCAGAATAAGAGTCTTAAACAGACGAGTTATATATATATATACGAACTCAGATAATTTCCTAAGCAAAAATATTTTCTTATACTAACTAATTATTTAATTTTTTTTATTTAAATACCTGAAATGTTGTGTGTTAGTTCCTCAAACAGGATAAAACAAAACTGTTAAACAATATCAGCAGACAGTATCACAGTGACGTGTGGCTTCTCATATTTCTGTTAATCTTCTAAGTTAGCCTTCAATAACCAGATTCACCACGTGATTCATTTTCTGCTTGACTCATGGGCAGAATTATATTTTGTAAGATTTACAATATCCTTATCTTTGTAACTCTAGAAACCCAAACCCTAAACGACTGTGTTAAGTGTTGTTTACTTGTGCATCTTGGGTTGCATGTTCTGTTGAAACTGAAATGAAATGATGTATTCGTATATACACAAGCTTAAGTTTCAAAATTTGTGAAGTTTGGTTTCGTATTTAGAATTTCATGCAACGAAAAGGAAACATTAGACATAATATTACTGTTTTCCAGCTCACGTTTAATACATAAACCCACATAACTGGTGGAACAGTTTGGATATTATTCATAATAGCACAAAAAACTGTTGCCGGAAGAAAATTCTACAACAAGATTTTATGACAAACCTAAATCGTTATTTACTTATGTTATATTTCTTTTTTTTATCAGCTGGTCGAGAGTCAAATAATCTCAGGTCATATGGTCAAAGCCGCAGCAGAGAAGGTGAGTGAAGTTATAGTGCGTTTTCATGTGATTTTTTTCTTCTACAAGCTTTCCTGTTATATAACTCAAAACTTCTTTTTTAGGTTAATGTAAGCAATTTCTTGGGATTTGTATTGGACTGAAATATTTGTATCCGAAAATGTTATAAGATGCATAATAATAATAATGAATGCACCATGTAACTTTTTTTTAAAACTTGCATCTGTCTACGATCGTAAAAAGGAGCTCTAGCCTTATTTCTTTATCACTGCTAACATTATACAGAAAACCATTACGTCAACTGTCCTTCATAGTTTTATGATAAAATCTATCACTTGTCCCACGACCACGCTGATCACAGGAAAAGCCTCTCGAGAAAGGAATAAGGAAACTTAGAGTGGATCTTTAAGGGGAGAAAAAACATATCCGGTCTGAGACGCCGCAAAATAAATCGGAAATCATGATAAAGCGAACGCGAAATATGAACTCGAAACGGTTTTTTACCTAATTTGCGTCACGTAAAAAAATAATTTTAATTTAGGGAGATATAACAAAAACTAGTCTTATGCAGCATTTAAGCCATTCCGACTACTAACAATTACTATTTTTCTATCATTCTAATAAGCTCCTTTCTCTAAGTAATGAACTGATATTAATGTTTGAACATTGCTAATACAATCGATTTAAGTGATTGGCTATATCTATATATACCTGTGTGTGTGTGTGTGTGTGCTTTTCGACATCTCATCTCCCTTGATGAAACTACTTGTAATTTATTTCACCTTTCATTTTAGTTAGATATATATTTATATATATATATATGTGTGTGTGTGTGTTTGTGCTTTTACAAATCTCTTCTTAAAACTACCTTAATTTATTTCACCTTTTACTGTAGTTGGATATATATATAGATATATATATTTGTGTGTGTATTTGTGCTTTTATAAATCTCCTCTCCGTTGATAAAACTACCTTAATTTATTTCACCTTTTACTGTAGTTGGATGTATATATAGATATATATATATTTGTGTGTGTATTTGTGCTTTTATAAATCTCCTCTCCGTTGATAAAACTACCTGTAATTCATATAATCTTTTATTGTAGTTTTATGATGATATCTCCCAGTGGTTCAGCGGTAAGCTTGGGAGCTTATACCATTAGAATTCGAGATTAGATTCTTGCTCGGACACAGTTTTTCGCTAAAATAAAACAGATATTATGACGTAGATATTGAAATGTTTTCTAATGAAACTTTGGTTGCACAACTTAATGTCATATAATCACACGATGTAAAAATATCAATTATTACTCCGTGTAATTCAACCGTTTTGATAAGAATATGAGTGGATTGAATGAAATGTATTTGAGAATGTTAAAAGTTTTGTTTTAACTACATTTTACTAACATTTTATATATGAAGTTGTTTATTTACTATGTACCGTAACTAATTCGGTTTATGTTATTATTTTTCACTCGATATGTAAAATGTTATAACTTTTGCAGACAATCGTTGACTAACTAACCTACATGTTTACTTAATCCTTAAATCAGTAGCTAATAATATTGTTAGCATTCTTATATCTTTTAATATGGCTACTTTATTTAATAGTTGGTATCCACTGTGCTTAGTCTTTTGTTATCAAGTCTACAAAATACGCCGTTTTATGAGAATAACAGCCTGCCAGAAGATCAGACAAATTCATCTACATTATTAATCACTGGAATAATGGCGAGCAACCATGCACGACATACGATTATTTTGCTTTTAAATGTGATGACTGGCCTATAAATTAAAATCTCAACCGATTTGAAATATAAATGAGATAGTTAAAAATGACATTTTAGTCATTTGTATAAAAGCTTTTTGGGCTCGTGATTAAAAATACATTTTAAAAAATCACTTTAAGGTATCAAAGTGATTTTATGATAATCTTAAGAGCTGTTAAGAAAAATTACTGGTGATTGCAGAAGTACCGATAAAGGTTATTCAACACTCAGGATCTAAGACACTTTGTCCATACATTTTCACATCTTTAAGGTCAATTATAATTTTGTGTTTTGTTAAAGGCATCAAGGTTTTCTAAGAAAATAATCCAAGCATCGCTTGCATAAAAGATAGAATGCAAATGACCATTTATTTCAAGCTAATTCCTATTGGATCATATATATTATATAAAATTTGAAGTTTCGCAAGTAAAGTAGTTGTTTCGCACTAATGTTTGTTTTCAAGTACATTGCAAATGATGTGTTGGAAGGGGGAAAAGGTATAGATAGAGGGCGTTTGTAGAGTTCCTGATTTTGATACGTGGAATTCAATCTACCGAGACAGAATGGCAATATTTTTACCTCAACTAAGATAAAACTAAAAAAAAAAGTTATTATTTATCTTTTCGTTTTTGATTATTTTTCGTTCTGGTCAATAGATAATTCAGCAACCGTGTAAGAATCAATGAACGGCTAAATATTTCATCATTATACCGTGATGAAGCCTGATATTTTCTGTTTTGTTTACAAAGTATCTATAGGATGTTTAATGGTGCATAAAGAATCTAAGAACTTGAAACTATGGTTTTCTAAACTTAAACTTTAATAAAACAAAATTTCAAACTAAAATCATCTTTTGCACCACTGATTAGAAATCCGATTTTCTTGAAACAAATAAGTCACACACTTGGACGAAACATTTGATAGTTTATCGAACATATATTTCTAAATGTCAGTTTTGAGATGATTATTGACACTTTGCGTTGGCTCTTTAGGCTTGGAAAATTTAATTCAAGAGTAAGTGTGTTAATTAAACCTATAAAGTTTTAGATGTGTGTTTGCGTATAAATGCAGTTCGCCAATCATTGTCTGGTGTGGTCAGTTACTTTTATTGCTACCTCCCAGTGTAGACTTACAACGCTAAAATCCGGGTTTTGATACCCGTGGTGGGCAGAGTACAGATATCCCATTGTGTAGCTTTGTGCTTAATTACAAAAACAAACAAAACTTTTATTGCTGCTAAGAAAACAATTATAAATTTAAGTGTGGTACTTCAGGTTTAAATGCCTATGCCAGAATCTTGTTTACTGTTATTGACTCTGTATGTTAAACTACTTACATACCAAAAAGGTTATTAATTAGTATTCTCCGTTTTTAATTTTGCTTACCTCTCTCTCGTCTAGAGTAATTCAACATCCACTTTTCATAACGAAACACAACCCTATTTACAAAACATTTTTGATCACTAAAACAAATAAAGTGATCTAAGATATGTATAAATTCATACGTTAACCCTAATTCCCGGAATCTGACGTCCAGTGGGGATCCATTCACACTAGTAAGGATATTAAAGAGCTTTTCCTACAGGATTTTCCTACATAAATCCTAAAGTTGTGAATGACATTTAATCGGAATAGGGATGCTCTACGCATCCAGACTTCATTATGCTCTAAGGCAAAGAAGGTTTAGCAACAGAAGTATAATTTTCTTTTGAATAGGCACTGCCTTGTCAGCGTAGATTAATGTTTAACTGCAGTGATAACTTCTTGACGTTGCTTGCAGCGATATACTTGTATTGATATTAACTTCCAATCAGAGCAAGACATGTTCTAAAAGCGAAGCTAAAAATCAACTTGGCAACCAGCATAGCTAATTAAATATAATTTTCTTACGTTTCTACTTATAAAGATTAGAATACAGTATTTCGTCAGTTGGATACTCTTGCTGTTAACGACATTTTCGGCAGTAATCCTAATAATATCTCACGACTGTTTTATATACCTGTTAAAGTGCCTCAGAAAAATATACTCGTTTAACTCAATGATTATAGTATCTTCTTAGCTGAATAAACGTATTAGAAATTATTATTTTGCTCTGTATTTTGTGAAATAACTAAATATACATACATTATTTTTCGCATAAAATAGCCCCAAATTATTTATCTGTTCGCGTATATAAGCACCTACAAAAGGAAGTTCGGTCGATTAAATGTGCCTATGTTATGGAATATAGATGAGGTTGTGACAGTGAGTGCCTTGTGCTGTGTAGTGTAAATAAGCTAATATATGAAATACGGAATTAGTTGGACTAAACTTCTTTGTTAGACCCAATGAATTTTTCATGTCTTTTTTTCCTAAAGTCCAATTACGTCATTGTCTGTTGTTTGTTTTTTTAACAGGAATTAGTTTTTCAGAACTTTGACTGGTTATAAATTGAGAGCAAAATGCATTCTTTTCTCTTAAAACGCCGTCAGAGAAAATCATATCCTGTAACAATGTAAAATAACATTGCAATAGCTTTTGTATCACCTTGAATATATATTTAAGCACAGAGACTAATTTAGTTATCCACTATGCTTTAATGTATAGTGCGTAGTATATTCTTTGAAATAACCCAAATAAGATAAAATTTAGTTGATTGTGCTTGGGTAAGTGTAAGCTTCCCAGATAAGTGTGTAAATACATTCATTGCTAAAATAACTAGAGCTTTTATTGTTAACTGACTAACTCATTAGGCTTAATTATGTTATTATTATTTATGAATTTATTGAAACTGATTGTTTTTTTCTCTCTTAGTATAGGTGTAATTATAAAATATTATTTACGGTTATCGTTAAGTACAAAAGTACACCTAACTTTATTGGGTGTGATTTAGAATCCTTGAATGTGGCTCTATAAAACGAGGTCTTACTAGAGATAATAATAGTAGTATCGTATTAATTTGGTAATATACTGACTAAGTAATGTTAGCGGTTAATTAAACTTTCTCATTGTTTTCGCCACTTAACTACTGGAAATAATTCATTAATTTACTGTATCAAATAAAATAACTTAAAGTAAAACAGAAAACTAGAAATTTGCAAGAAGTGCGTGAGGATTACAAATATATATATGTATATATATATATGGTATCACGTTTACTAGCTCTTAATTTATTATGCCATAACCTCCGAGTTTCACATCTCGAATAAATATATGCAACCTAATAATACCTTTTGTATATGCATTTAGGGACACAAACATATTTATTACTCTTTGTCCATCTTTTATCCAGAGTTGAACCAAAAGGAGGTGGTATGCATTTCCCATTCTTCTTAGCTGCCTCATAGTCCATGCTCCATTGGTATACATTACCTCACATTATTACTTAGTTCAACTAAGCGCCGTTAGAGGGAAGAGGATAGGTTTTAATAACGCTTGGAGACAGCTTGAATGGGTAATAAAGAAAAACTTTAATATAAGGTTAACATAACAAATGATGACAAAACCTTGTATATTTGCTGTTATGTTAAACTTATATTAAAGTTTTTCTTCATTACCCATTCAAGCCGTCTCCAAGCATTATTAGTCTCAAAGTGGGTTCCTCGTCATCGAATTAGGATAGATTTTGTTTCGCGAATATTAGAGTATACATATATTGATCTAATTCTGTACGAAGGTAAAAATATCCTATCAAGTTGCTTAATTTCTACATGGGTCAAGGATGCAATAACAAGTAGGAAATATTATACTTTCTATAAATAAATGCTAAGTAAAATGTATAGTTTAGTTATCCCTAGTTATAATTCAGTTAATTCATTTAAAATTTATCAATAAATGTTAACTGCAATATATCTATAATTTCTTACTATGTGCTATCTGAAAAATAGAATATCCTTAGCTTGGGCAGTATTTGAAACTCTGAAGGTATACGACATGCAGAAGTACAGTCTACAAATATATTTCACTGTTAGATGTTTCAGACCCTTTCTGGTACACAGTTAGTAATAAATTAAATAATCATCACACATACAGGTTATCGACACAGATCACGAACTTATCTCTCTCTCTCTCTACCTTTCATCTGAACGCCCACGATATGAAGTGATTGATCGTCAAGCACACGTGTCGTGATATTGCGTTGTAGAATGTTTACTGGACTGTAACGTAAGACATATACCTTAATTCACACAGCTGTAAATAGATTTAGATATGGAGGTCTTAATAAACGTATTGAAAGACTTTTATTACAGGAAGCTCTGAAACCAGACCTCTGTCAAACTAAACAGATTGTGTGACACTTTTTAACATCAGGTGTATACAGTTAAAACTTTTGGATTTACAATACGGAGTAAGAACTAGAAATTCTTACATCCACAAATAAACTGACATTTTGAGAGTTACAGGAATTTGTGCAAATAATAACCTCTGACCTTGAAGATGAAGCGCTTATTTCAGCGCTAATACAGCGTCCAATGAGTAACAATGATAATGATATATATATATATATATTTCTTCTCTATATTTTGTAACAATTATTTATCATATAATTTTGTGTAACTTGTAATTGTTATGTCTCACTTTTCCAGTTTTTCCAGCAACAACAAATGCCAGCATCGCTCTATACATTGGACTTTTTGTTGCTTTGGCTGTGCTTCTGATGATTTTGATCATCATAGTGCTTTATCTTCGCCGTTACAAAGGTAGAGAAGTTTCCTTCCGAAGCACTAGGGATACAGGTATGTTACTTCTCTATTAAATTTTTTATGATATTCTAGTGTCCTTCGTACACATCTGTTTATTGTTAAGTAACTCATTTAACCAATAATGAGAAGGGATTTAGCTCCTTTAATGACCAATGATCAAACCAAGCGTATGCAATTACTATATCATATGTATTTATAGATGAGAAAACGTTTGGCACAGTAACAGTTAAGTCATAAGACCCATGCTGTACGCAAGACATCGTTGTTTCAGTAAGCACCACAAAAGAGATGCAGTAACTAACTATTGTTTAAAAAATCTTTCAATAAAGTTTTTTTTTTTTTTTGTAAAATAATCATTAAACATGTATAATTTCAAATAATAAATTAGGCGCAATTTCATAATATTTTTCACACGCTAAATTAATTCAGGTTACTATATGGTGAGTTAACAAAGAATAAAAA
Organism: Limulus polyphemus; assembly: GCF_000517525.1. Classification (NCBI taxonomy): domain Eukaryota; kingdom Metazoa; phylum Arthropoda; class Merostomata; order Xiphosura; family Limulidae; genus Limulus; species Limulus polyphemus. The sequence continues at coordinate 47,111 of NW_013666350.1, read as the reverse complement.
AAACATAAATATTTCAATAAAGAAATCACTTTTAATCCTACAGTTTATACAGTAGTCGAGATACGCGTTAATTGTTTACGTTTTTGTGGATAATCTTAAAGAGTTTTAAAGAACACAATGATAGTTATTTATGAATTGATTAGAACTATAAATATCTATGTTTCTATCAGACCCTATAACGCGTCTGAAAAAATGTATCAAGTATAGGTTATGTGTGAAAGACTTTTCTTTTTTGAAAACTGTGCAAACTTAAAGTATTTAGTATTTAATCTGAACACCATCTATACGGCTCGTGAATTAAACGGCCAAATCAGGATCTGAAGGTTCAAGTGTAGCCATTCCCAAGGGATTGTTTGTTTGTTTGTTTG
>NW_013666350.1:38145-45798 GCF_000517525.1 Limulus polyphemus | reverse complement strand
AAGGATAGTTGGTCAAGCAGATGGTAGAATAAGTCAGCGGCAAATTTTGCAGAGTTTGGGAATGCCGCTTTCGACAATCGACAGAATCATCGTGCAGTTCAGGAAACACGGCAAGGACACAACTGGTCCATCGGAGAGGATAAAAAGGGCTGTCAAGAGGAGCAGCGAAATGGATCCCAGATTAACGACTGCAGAAGTGGCCAAAGTTGGTGGGATGAGCCCGAAATCTGTTAAACGGATTCTCCACAGATTGGGTTATCGTTGCAGAGCAGCTAGACGGAAGCCCTTATTAAGACCTGCCAACATAGTCAGACGAAAGAAGTGGGCAAGTGATATGATGACCAAGCCTCTGGACTTTTGGAAGACCGAATTGTTCTCAGACGAATCAAGATTCGCTCAATTTTCGGACAGTGGAAGGATATGGGTCTGGAGAATGCCTCACCAAGAGTTTTGGCTCAACAGATTGCAGCCAACAGTGAAGCATGGTGGTTTCAGAGTGATGGTTTGGGGAGCTGTTTGGGTTGGTGGGAGATCGAGCTTAGTGGAGTGCGTTGGCAACATAAATTTTGCGAAATACGTCGAAATATTGGAGGAAGGACTCTCGCCACTTTATTCCTTGGGTTTCGTGGACAAGAACACAACGTTGTTCCAGGAAGATGGAGCACCGTGTCATACTGCTAGAAACACCCAAAAGTGGCAGGAAGTTTGTTTGTTTGTTTGTTTTGAATTTTCGCGCAAAGCTACACCAGGGCTATCTGTGCTAGCCGTCCCTAATTTAGCAGTGTAAGACTAGAGGGAAGGAAGCTAGTCATCACCACCCACCGCCAACTCTTGGGCTACTCTTTTACCAACGAATAGTGGGATTGATCGTCACATTATAACGCCTCCACAGCTGAAAGGGCGAGCATGTTTGGTGTGACGGGAATTCGAACCCGTGACCCGCAGATTGCGAGTCGAGCGCCCTAACCACCTGGCCATGCCGGGCCAACTTTTTGTATCAACATTACTTTCTGACAGGTTTCCATTTTGCAGTTGTTCAGATTATTATTGATTTTTTTTCTTCGTCACCAGGAGACCGAACATGCTTAGCTCGTGATGTTTATCAAATTAATTGGACATACGTAAATTTGATTTCCGTAAAGATATTTCATGCGCAAGGTAATCTAATACATGACCGGAAATTACAAGAAACTGACCATAACTAATATGAATAAAACAAAAATACTAGGTTTTTTTTCCCCACCTTAACTGCTTAAATAGAATAACATCGGAGAGGTAAGTTTGTACGTTTCTCGTAAAAACATTCTAACCCAGCCCAATAGCAATTCAATAGTCCCGAACATTTCACATATCATTTCTGTCACGTAATGATCAGGAGCTCAAGTTCTTGCCGTTTAACTAACGGAACGGAACAAGGAACTGTAATATTCGGAATAAAATATCACGCAATTATTATGGCATGCTCCTCTGTTGGAAATTCAGATTTATACCCTTGAAAATAGAAAGAAGTAAAAAGATTTAAATATTTCTATAACAATTAAAGAATAAGGAATTTAGCCAAATGACCAAAACTATTCTTAAATATTTAGAAAAATAGGATGGATTTTTTACTAGAGATTTTTTTTTTCGATAAAACATTCACTTTATATCAAAATATACAAACTATTGTGAATATTCTTCCAAGAAAAGAACAATAGACATCTCTTTCCAGTTGTTTCAGATGGGTTATGTGGGGCATTACTTTTTTGTTATTCAACAGGTTTTGTTGCAGTCCAACCTGACCTGACGCAAAGTATTTTGAGAGTACCTCCACACTTACGTCAGGAAAGTCACAGAGAATTGAATGGTAGTGAAAAATCAGATCTACTCACTACTCCGAATGTAGCTTTCTTTGCAACCCAACGATTCAGTATGCTTAATTCTACAGATAAACATCCTTGCAGAGATTTGCCAGTTTCAGGTAAGGGTGTGGAGTAGTTTTTCTCACATAAAGTGCAAGAATAAGGACATCAATATTCTTGATACACATGACACTATGAATGGCCAGTTGAATGAACAAAAGAAATAACTAGAAAGGCTGTATTGTTCTTTCGAATAAAGGATGCAAATAGAGTATATTTTAGCCGATTACTTAAAGGAACTGGAGTACTGCAGAACAAGAAGAATAACAATACAAAGTAATTTATGTGTGCACAGAATTAGATTAGTTTGCCAGCTATTACGACTTATTCGTGCTGAAATCCGACTTCGTATGTTTACAAAATGTTTCCTTAACATAATACGGGAACTGGAAAAACTTGTAGAAGGTTTCAACGTATTAAATAAAATTTGTGATTTGTGAACAACCCTATTTCTTCAAGTAAATTTAATTTTATATATTTTCTGTGTCAAAAATGTGTTGAATGCTTCCTGCAACGAAATCTCCATAACACATACATATGTAAGATTTATATTTCACCCTATCTATGCAGGATCACGGTCAGGTTCCATGTATTTTTCAAATGTATTTTCAACCCGCAACTCAACAACATCTGCCGTGCTGCTACCTGGTGTCGATACTGAACGTTTATCGTGTAAAGTTTTCACTAAAGATGGAGGTAGAGTGTCGCTGCCTCACTTCGGTAAGACTGTAAGGCTATTTGAAAGTTTCGTTTTTGTCCTAATAACAGGTGTCTTACATACATTCATTATGTGTGTTTGTGAAATATAATATAAACTTGAACTGTTCAGTATAAACACCTAAACGAAGAAGAGACTTTTGAAGGTGTTGTTAAAGAGAATCGAATAAGGGAATATGGATGCTTTCTGTTATCTATTAATATTTCATTTCTATAAGTATATTTATATTTGTTTTTTGTATAAATAATGTTTATTTCATATCTAAAAACTTTAGGAATATGTTGATTAGTCATTGACATTAGCCCAATTAATTTACAAATAATAGTTTTTGTTTCATTTTTGTCTTTCAAAAAACATAGGCTACTTTAATCATAAGTTGATTTGTTGTGTTTTTATGTTGTTCCTCAGGAATTTCTGTTACTGTACCCAACGGTGCAGTAAAGAAAGGAGTTAAAGAAAAAATGTATGTGACTCTCTTAATGGAGGACAAGGACCGACCAAAGTTAAGTGGTAAGGATTGCTGACGACCACAAGCGTGATAAAGACGATCTGTTTTTGTTTTTTCAAACACGTGATAAAGACGACCTTACCACCCCACATGAATATATATATATTTATTTTTTTACTTTCTCACTCTTTTGTTCTTATTTTTTGCCGCGGCGTAGCGGAACATAGAACGGCTCTGAGTTTCTAATTCTTTCTATTCAAGTACATACTTTTATTTCATAGCTGCGTCATCTCTTGATTGATTTGAGATCTAATTACAGTTTTTAAATCAGGAGGTCAAATCCTTTCGATTGGTGTATTTGATCACGACCAAGGTCTCATAGATTAATTTATTCTTATCATGTCTAAAATAATTTCAAATTGAGGGTAGGCTGGTAGCGATTCTGATGAGTAATAAAACTGAATTGAGTATACGCACGCCTCACGCTTGGCATTGCTGGCGCACAAATATATAGCTAATAAAAAGGGAAAAAAAGGGCCACAGATCAATTTACTCTAATCCTGTCTAAAAAAATTTCAAGTGCCGCAGCTATTGAGGATTCCCTTTTGTTTTCTAATCAAACGTTTCTATACCACTACAAGGACTTTGATATGACTGCAAAGTTACAATCCAAATCAGTTCTTTGGTAAATAGCAACTTTAATAAGGTCAGAAATAAATACGTATGAAAGGTAGTAAGTTTCTTTGTAGACATGTCAAACATCCATGTATGTTCATGAAATCGAAACGCTGTAGAATATACTGATCTAGCATCTAAAAATTAAATTAACTTGTGTATGAGTACAAACATTGAAAAGCTAACGAGCAGCTTAGGTTATTGACGAGCGATCGAACATTTTATTGCGTTCATGGAGGTTTTTCTATGTATTGTTTCGGAACAGGCCTTGAACTTGTATATTTTTTAAAAATCTAAAATTATTTAGCAGTTTTGTTTGTCGTGGAACTAAAAAATGTCTTTATTACTATACACATGTGAAGCTAAACAATCTACTCTTTATTTAAGGTTGTATATTTAATAACAGGTTTTAATCCCTTTAATTTGATAATGGATTTCTTTTTGCAAGAAATAAAAACAACTGACTATATATAAAAAGAAAATGTCTTGAATAAATATTATAATATTTTATAACTGTCAAAAGAGAAGGAAAATCAACCTGTTTACTGTTTACTGTTTCTTTGTTTCATTATAGAATAAATGAGGTTAAAATATGATGAAAAACTTTCCCCATAAATGTTTTCATTTACAAAAGTGTAAATTCCATAAGTATAACACTGATACATTCTGTTGTTTTACGTTTACAGATAAACAAACTGTCCTCAGTCCAGTTGTGCAGATTGGGCCACCTGGTATTAGTTTACAAAAACCATTGGTTATCAGCTTTCAGCACTGTGCCAATCTTGCCCCTTGTAAGTGGAACATCGGTGTCTATTGTAGCGACACCTACAGCCGAGATGAAGAAAATCTGATCTGGAGGGTAAGTGTTTTTAAGTTATCATAATCATAACTAACTCTTTTAAATACTAGGTTTTAAGTTTTCCAAATACATTTATGTTGTAATGACGTAGTTAGCGTTATTTTCAGCTTTCGTCATATACTAGATTATAATTCCACTTTAATTTTTACCTTTTTTTACTTGCACAAAACGGCCTAAAAACATGCATTCTACCATATTACCTTATGTCATTATTCGAGACTTAGTGTGGGCTTAATCGTTTTGTATCTTATTATAAACCTTCAGTTTTTTATTAATTTCTTAATGTTTTTTGTGATATTTCAGCAAATTGTTACCTTAGGCCAAGAGACTGTCAACACCCCACTTTACTGTCACTTAGAGCCACAACATTGTAATATAGTTACGGATCACTTGGCTCGTTATGTATTGGTTGGAGAGTCATTGCCGGACCAAAAGGCTATTAAGTCTCTTTCATTGGCAGCCTTCGCTCCATCAGTACATTCCTCCGTGGACTATAATATACGTTTGTACTGCGTGGAAAATACAAGTGCTGCATTACAGGTTTGTACTGTAATAACATTTGTGTTAAGTGGCAGTGCGTATATCTATACATTACGATAAATATATATATATATACAGAACAAAAGCTTAAGATATAACTTTTTCAATTAATCGAACAATATGTGAAATCTTGGCGATGAATAGTACAAAATTTTAATTCTATGTTAATATTGTAATGCATATTTTGTAAATTTTAATTTAGAAGTCTGTTTTCTTGAGGGCGCTTGACGTTATGATCGAGAAGTTTCGTGTAATATGAGGAAATACGAATGCAATATAATTACACAAGCAGTTCAATGTCAGAAAAGTTATTCAGTTCAGTGAGAATTACTATGTATGTTATTTGTGATCCCTTTAATAAGTTAGTCAATGAGTCAACGTATTTGTGGTTGCTTGAATAGCGAGCCTCACCTCCCAGTGGATCAGCGACAAATCAGCAAACTTACGACGTTAAAGGGCAGGTCTCAATACCCGTAGTGGGCAGAGCGCAGATAGCCTCTTTTTTAGCTTTGTTTTTAGTAACAACGAAACCATGCCATTGATTAGTGAAGAATTTACAAATAAATCTATTGCTATAAGTAAGTTAGACGTATCTTAATTTTCAGAATTTCTGTTGAAACTTTGTATTTGAAGTTAGGTCTATAGTCTATTTTCAAAAGTGTATCTATGAAATTAGGCCTACAAGTGGACATGGCGGTAGCAAATGTTTACTGAAGAAATCAATTCTCTATCTTTATATGAGCTGAACTTCTCATTATTTTTAGAACCCATCGAACGGCAGAACATAACACAACACTAAAAAGTTAATGCTCTTTCCCAGATATCTAACAGTATAACAAACTCTTTCTTTAACAGTTTTGCAAGTTTGGTTTGGTATTTGTTTAGCGCAAAGCTACACAATGGGCTATCTGCGCTCTGTTCACGATGAGGAACTGAACCCTAGATTTTAGCGTTGTTCGTCCGTAAACTTACTGCTGCTCCGCCGGGGGTACGAGTATTTCTTTGCTTAAACTTTATAAACAAAAATATTTTACTCATCCGAAACTTTACGATTTAGAGCCAAGCAAAGATGAAGACGGTTAACAAAACATGAAACATTTTTATTTATAAGATTCGAATGTTTTGGAATACACTTATTCCACCTTCAGCGAAATCTGAAATTAGTGTTACAAAGATATTGATTAACTAATGCTATAGTATCATCAGTTGCATGAAACAGTAATAACCATTCTTAACAAACAGCCGAGTTTTTAAATGTATAAATTAGAATAATTTCAGGTCTAAAGAGGTTCGTAAGGAGGGCGGTCTTTAGCTATGAGTAAATTGATTTATTTAACATAATTGTCAGTTGTACTTTTATTATGAAGCTGTTGTTTTTCTTATGAGATTTTCCTAATTTATTTTTTACTATAATTTCAAATAAACTATAAATTCCGATTTCATCTGATAAGTAAAACTCAAAATGTTTATTACTTACCATATAAACTTATCTGTACTCATCTAACTTCATCGCCAGCTGTTCTAAATGTGCAGAGTCGATATCACACGTTCTTGCAAGTTTAATGACTTCTCAACCAATTATTGTCGCAAAAGAAAAAGAGACAGGGTGCAATTTCGTCTAATCAAGGCTATATAAAAATAAAAAACAAAAAAATTAATTGTAAAAATAGATATTTATTAAAGTTTTTTTTATCTCTTCACAAACGCTACCATTCGCACAGCGGTAAGTCTGAAAGCTTATAATGCTTTGTTTGTAATTAAGCACAAAGCTACACAATGAGTTATCTGTGCTCTGTCCACCACGGGTATCGAAACCCGGATTCTTGCGTTATAAGTTCGCAGACATTCCGCTGTGCCACTAGGGGCGCTTATAATGCTAAAAACTGACAGACAGCCCATTGCTTAACAACAAACAAACTCTTCATAATCATTTTTTTTCTTAAAAACATAAAAAAACGCATATAAAACTGATAAAAATTATACTTCACTAACTTTTCGAGTTCACACCATAAGAACTGTTGTTCATGCAAGTTGGTGGTATAAATAACGGTTCAACCATTGCTGTGTTTGTTGTCTACAAAACGGCCTGGCCAACTCTGGTATTGAGCGAAAGACCTCGTTGGCACTGGATATGACATATATAGTGTGATTGGCGTATTGTTATGCATTATTCTTCACTCTCACATTTATGTTCTTAGAATGCTATATCTATACATTTTACAAAGCCGTGGTTACATCAAGGTAAAATTTAAGGAGCATGAGAAATACTTCCATTCCAAAACAATAAATCCCATTTGACTTAGCCACCAAAATTTTCTTTTGGTACAGTCTTAAAACTCTTTTCCCATTAGATTACACTGATAACTAGTTTATCGTTTTATCGCTGTCGTTACAAACGAAATTGGGGACAATAAATAACTGCTTGTTCTTATACTTAAAATACACGAAACTAAGTTCTACAGTTCGATGACGAGGAACTCACTTTGAGACTAATAATGGCTGGAGACGGCTT